>NW_028270188.1:52767713-52885213 GCF_037043375.1 Chiloscyllium plagiosum
GGAGAGAGTGGCCCTGCGCGTGCGTGTGTGGGGGAGAGAGTGGCCCTGCGCGTGCGTGTGTGGGGGAGAGAGTGGCCCTGCGCGTGCGTGTGTGGGGGAGAGAGTGGCCCTGCGCGTGCGTGTGTGGGGGAGAGAGTGGCCCTGCGCGTGCGTGTGTGGGGGAGAGAGTGGCCCTGCGCGTGCGTGTGTGGGGGAGAGAGTGGCCCTGCGCGTGCGTGTGTGGGGGAGAGAGTGGCCCTGCGCGTGCGTGTGTGGGGGAGAGAGTGGCCCTGCGCGTGCGTGTGTGGGGGAGAGAGTGGCCCTGCGCGTGCGTGCGCGCTGGGGGAGAGAGTGGCCGCGCGCGTGCGTGCGCGCGCGGGGGAGAGAGTGGCCGCGCGCGTGCGTGCGCGCGCGGGGGAGAGAGTGGCCGCGCGCGTGCGTGCGCGCGCGGGGGAGAGAGTGGCCGCGCGCGTGCGTGCGCGCGCGGGGGAGAGAGTGGCCGCGCGCGTGCGGGGGAGAGAGTGGCCGCGCGCGTGCGTGCGTGCGCGGGGGAGAGAGTGGCCGCGTGCGTGCGCGGGGGAGAGACTGGCCGCGCGCGTGCGTGCGCGGGGGAGAGAGTGGCTGCGTGCGTGCGCGGGGGAGAGAGTGGCCGCGTGCGTGCGCGGGGGAGAGAGTGGCCGCGCGCGTGCGTGCGTGCGCGGGGGAGAGAGTGGCCGCGCGCGTGCGTGCGTGCGCGGGGGAGAGAGTGGCCGCGCGCGTGCGTGCGTGCGCGGGGGAGAGAGTGGCCGCGCGCGTGCGTGCGCGGGGGAGAGAGTGGCCGCGCGCGTGCGTGCGTGCGCGGGGGAGAGAGTGGCCGCGCGCGTGCGTGCGTGCGCGGGGGAGAGAGTGGCCGCGCGCGTGCGCGGGGGAGAGAGTGGCCGCGCGCGTGCGTGCGTGCGCGGGGGAGAGAGTGGCCGCGCGCGTGCGCGGGGGAGAGAGTGGCCGCGCGCGTGCGTGCGTGCGCGGGGGAGAGAGTGGCCGCGCGCGTGCGTGCGTGCGCGGGGGAGAGAGTGGCCGCGCGCGTGCGTGCGTGCGCGGGGGAGAGAGTGGCCGCGCGCGTGCGTGCGTGCGCGGGGGAGAGAGTGGCCGCGCGCGTGCGTGCGTGCGCGGGGGAGAGAGTGGCCGCGCGCGTGCGTGCGTGCGCGGGGGAGAGAGTGGCCGCGCGCGTGCGTGCGTGCGCGGGGGAGAGAGTGGCCGCGCGCGTGCGTGCGTGCGCGGGGGAGAGAGTGGCCGCGCGCGTGCGTGCGTGCGCGGGGGAGAGAGTGGCCGCGCGCGTGCGTGCGTGCGCGGGGGAGAGAGTGGCCGCGCGCGTGCGTGCGCGGGGGAGAGAGTGGCCGCGCGCGCGCGTGCGTGCGCGGGGGAGAGAGTGGCGCGCGTGCGCGGGGGAGAGAGTGGCCGCGCGTGCGTGCGCGGGGGAGAGAGTGGCCGCGCGTGCGCGGGGGAGAGAGTGGCCGCGCGCGCGCGTGCGTGCGCGGGGGAGAGAGTGGCCGCGTGCGTGCGCGGGGGAGAGAGTGGCCGCGTGCGCGGGGGAGAGAGTGGCCGCGTGCGTGCGCGGGGGAGAGAGTGGCCGCGCGCGCGCGTGCGTGCGCGGGGGAGAGAGTGGCCGCGTGCGCGGGGGAGAGAGTGGCCGCGCGCGCGCGGGGGAGAGAGTGGCCGCGCGCGCGCGTGCGTGCGCGGGGGAGAGAGTGGCCGCGCGCGCGCGTGCGTGCGCGGGGGAGAGAGTGGCCGCGCGTGCGTGCGCGGGGGAGAGAGTGGCCGCGCGCGCGCGTGCGTGCGCTGGGGAGAGAGTGGCCGCGCGCGTGCGTGCGCGGGGGAGAGAGTGGCCGCGCGCGCGCGTGCGTGCGCGGGGGAGAGAGTGGCCGCGCGCGCGTGTGCGGGGGAGAGAGTGGCCGCGTGCGTGCGCGGGGGAGAGAGTGGCCGCGCGCGCGTGTGCGGGGGAGAGAGTGGCCGCGCGCGTGCGGGGGAGAGAGTGGCCGCGCGCGCGCGTGCGTGTGCGGGGGAGAGAGTGGCCGCGCGCGCGCGTGCGTGCGTGTGCGGGGGAGAGAGTGGCCGCGCGTGTGCGGGGGAGAGAGTGGCCGCGCGCGCGCGTGCGTGTGCGGGGGAGAGAGTGGCCGCGCGTGCGTGTGCGGGGGAGAGAGTGGCCGCGCGTGCGTGTGCGGGGGAGAGAGTGGCCGCGCGTGCGTGTGCGGGGGAGAGAGTGGCCGCGCGCGCGTGTGCGGGGGAGAGAGTGGCCGCGCGCGCGCGTGCGGGGGAGAGAGTGGCCGCGCGCGCGCGTGCGGGGGAGAGAGTGGCCGCGCGCGCGCGTGCGGGGGAGAGAGTGGCCGCGCGCGCGCGTGCGGGGGAGAGAGTGGCCGCGCGCGCGCGTGCGGGGGAGAGAGTGGCCGCGCGCGCGCGTGCGGGGGAGAGAGTGGCCGCGCGCGCGCGTGCGGGGGAGAGAGTGGCCGCGCGCGCGCGTGCGTGTGCGGGGGAGAGAGTGGCCGCGCGCGCGCGTGCGTGTGCGGGGGAGAGAGTGGCCGCGCGCGCGCGTGCGTGTGCGGGGGAGAGAGTGGCCGCGCGCGCTGCGTGCGTGTGCGGGGGAGAGAGTGGCCGCGCGCGCGCGTGCGTGTGCGGGGGAGAGAGTGGCCGCGCGCGCGCGTGCGTGTGCGGGGGAGAGAGTGGCCGCGCGCGCGCGTGCGTGTGCGGGGGAGAGAGTGGCCGCGCGTGCGTGTGCGGGGGAGAGAGTGGCCGCGCGCGCGTGTGCGGGGGAGAGAGTGGCCGCGCGCGCGCGTGCGTGTGCGGGGGAGAGAGTGGCCGCGCGCGCGCGTGTGCGGGGGAGAGAGTGGCCGCGCGCGCGCGTGCGTGTGCGGGGGAGAGAGTGGCCGCGCGCGCGCGTGCGTGTGCGGGGGAGAGAGTGGCCGCGCGCGCGCGTGCGTGTGCGGGGGAGAGAGTGGCCGCGCGCGCGCGTGCGTGTGCGGGGGAGAGAGTGGCCGCGCGCGCGCGTGCGTGTGCGGGGGAGAGAGTGGCCGCGCGCGCGCGCGTGCGTGTGCGGGGGAGAGAGTGGCCGCGCGCGCGCGTGCGTGTGCGGGGGAGAGAGTGGCCGCGCGCGCGCGTGCGTGTGCGGGGGAGAGAGTGGCCGCGCGCGCGCGTGCGTGTGCGGGGGAGAGAGTGGCCGCGCGCGCGCGTGCGTGTGCGGGGGAGAGAGTGGCCGCGCGCGGTGCGTGTGCGGGGGAGAGAGTGGCCGCGCGCGCGCGTGCGTGTGCGGGGGAGAGAGTGGCCGCGCGCGCGCGTGCGTGTGCGGGGGAGAGAGTGGCCGCGCGCGCGCGTGCGTGTGCGGGGGAGAGAGTGGCCGCGCGCGCGCGTGCGTGCGCGGGGGAGAGAGTGGCCGCGCGCGCGCGTGCGTGCGCGGGGGAGAGAGTGGCCGCGCGCGCGCGTGCGCGGGGGAGAGAGTGGCCGCGCGCGCGCGTGCGCGGGGGAGAGAGTGGCCGCGCGCGCGCGTGCGCGGGAGAGAGTGGCCGCGCGCGTGTGTGTGGGAGAGAGTGGCTGTGTGTGTGTGGGAGAGAGTGGCTGTGTGTGTGTGGGAGAGAGTGGCCGTGCGCGTGTGTGTGGGGGAGAGAGTGGCCGCGCGCGTGTGTGTGGGAGAGAGTGGCTGTGTGTGTGTGGGAGAGAGTGGCTGTGTGTGTGTGGGAGAGAGTGGCCGTGCGCGTGTGTGTGGGGGAGAGAGTGGCCGTGCGCTTGTGTGTGGGGGAGAGAGTGGCCGTGCGCGTGTGTGTGGGAGAGAGTGGCCGTGCGCGTGTGTGTGGGAGAGAGTGGCCGTGCGCGTGTGTGTGTGTGGGAGAGAGTGGCCGTGTGTGTGTGTGGGAGAGAGTGGCTGTGTGTGTGTGTGTGGGAGAGAGTGGCTGTGTGTGTGTGGGAGAGAGTGGCTGTGTGTGGGAGAGAGTGGCTGTGTGCGTGTGGGAGAGAGTGGCTGTGTGTGTGTGTGTGGGAGAGAGTGGCCGTGCGCGTGTGTGTGTGGGGGAGAGAGTGGCCGTGTGTGTGTGTGGGAGAGAGTGGCCGTGTGTGTGTGTGTGGGAGAGAGTGGCTGTGTGTGTGTGGGAGAGAGTGGCTGTGTGGGGGAGAGAGTGGCCGTGCGCGTGTGTGTGGGGGAGAGAGTGGCCGTGCGCGTGTGTGTGGGGGAGAGAGTGGCCGTGCGCGTGTGTGTGGGAGAGAGTGGCCGTGCGCGTGTGTGTGGGAGAGAGTGGCCGTGCGCGTGTGTGTGTGTGGGAGAGAGTGGCCGTGTGTGTGTGTGGGAGAGAGTGGCCGTGTGTGTGTGTGGGAGAGAGTGGCTGTGTGTGTGTGGGAGAGAGTGGCTGTGTGTGTGTGGGAGAGAGTGGCTGTGTGTGGGAGAGAGTGGCTGTGTGTGTGTGGGAGACAGTGGCTGTGTGTGTGTGTGGGAGAGAGTGGCTGTGTGTGTGTGTGGGAGAGAGTGGCTGTGTGTGTGTGTGGGAGAGAGTGGCTGTGTGTGTGTGGGAGAGAGTGGCTGTGTGTGTGTGTGTGTGTGTGTGGGAGAGAGTGGCTGTGTGTGTGTGTGTGGGAGAGAGTGGCTGTGTGTGTGTGGGAGAGAGTGGCCGTGTGTGTGTGTGGGAGAGAGTGGCCGTGTGTGTGTGGGAGAGAGTGGCCGTGTGTGTGTGTGGGAGAGAGTGGCCGTGCTCGTGTGTGTGGGAGAGAGTGGCTGTGTGTGTGTGTGTGTGTGGGAGAGAGTGGCTGTGTGTGTGTGTGTGTGTGTGTGGGAGAGAGTGGCTGTGTGTGTGTGTGTGGGAGAGAGTGGCTGTGTGTGTGTGGGAGAGAGTGGCTGTGTGGGGGAGAGAGTGGCCGTGCGCGTGTGTGTGGGGGAGAGAGTGGCCGTGCGCGTGTGTGTGGGGGAGAGAGTGGCCGTGCGCGTGTGTGTGGGAGAGAGTGGCCGTGCGCGTGTGTGTGGGAGAGAGTGGCCGTGTGTGTGTGTGGGAGAGAGTGGCCGTGTGTGTGTGTGGGAGAGAGTGGCTGTGTGTGTGTGTGTGGGAGAGAGTGGCTGTGTGTGTGTGGGAGAGAGTGGCTGTGTGTGGGAGAGAGTGGCTGTGTGTGTGTGGGAGACAGTGGCTGTGTGTGTGTGTGGGAGAGAGTGGCTGTGTGTGTGTGTGGGAGAGAGTGGCTGTGTGTGTGTGTGGGAGAGAGTGGCTGTGTGTGTGTGGGAGAGAGTGGCTGTGTGTGTGTGTGTGTGTGTGTGGGAGAGAGTGGCTGTGTGTGTGTGTGTGGGAGAGAGTGGCTGTGTGTGTGTGGGAGAGAGTGGCTGTGTGTGTGTGTGGGAGAGAGTGGCCGTGTGTGTGTGGGAGAGAGTGGCCGTGTGTGTGTGTGGGAGAGAGTGGCCGTGCTCGTGTGTGTGGGAGAGAGTGGCTGTGTGTGTGTGTGTGTGTGGGAGAGAGTGGCTGTGTGTGTGTGTGTGTGTGTGTGGGAGAGAGTGGCTGTGTGTGTGTGTGTGGGAGAGAGTGGCTGTGTGTGTGTGTGGGAGAGAGTGGCCGTGTGTGTGTGTGGGAGAGAGTGGCCGTGCTCGTGTGTGTGGGAGAGAGTGGCTGTGTGTGTGTGTGTGTGTGTGTGGGAGAGAGTGGCTGTGTGTGTGTGTGGGAGAGAGTGGCTGTGTGTGTGTGTGGGAGAGAGTGGCTGTGTGTGTGTGGGAGAGAGTGGCTGTGCGTGTGTGTGTGGGAGAGAGTGGCTGTGCGTGTGTGTGTGGGAGAGAGTGGCTGTGCGTGTGTGTGTGGGAGAGAGTGGCTGTGTGTGTGTGTGGGAGAGAGTGGCCGTGTGTGTGTGTGGGAGAGAGTGGCTGTGTGTGTGTGTGTGGGAGAGAGTGGCTGTGTGTGTGTGTGTGGGAGAGAGTGGCTGTGTGTGTGTGGGAGAGAGTGGCTGTGTGTGGGAGAGAGTGGCTGTGTGTGTGTGGGAGACAGTGGCTGTGTGTGTGTGTGGGAGAGAGTGGCTGTGTGTGTGGGAGAGAGTGGCTGTGTGTGTGTGTGGGAGAGAGTGGCTGTGTGTGTGTGTGGGAGAGAGTGGCTGTGTGTGTGTGGGAGAGAGTGGCTGTGTGTGTGTGTGTGTGTGTGTGGGAGAGAGTGGCTGTGTGTGTGTGTGTGGGAGAGAGTGGCTGTGTGTGTGTGGGAGAGAGTGGCTGTGTGTGTGTGTGGGAGAGAGTGGCCGTGTGTGTGTGGGAGAGAGTGGCCGTGTGTGTGTGTGGGAGAGAGTGGCCGTGCTCGTGTGTGTGGGAGAGAGTGGCTGTGTGTGTGTGTGTGTGTGGGAGAGAGTGGCTGTGTGTGTGTGTGTGTGTGTGTGTGGGAGAGAGTGGCTGTGTGTGTGTGGGAGAGAGTGGCTGTGTGTGTGTGTGGGAGAGAGTGGCCGTGTGTGTGTGGGAGAGAGTGGCCGTGTGTGTGTGTGGGAGAGAGTGGCCGTGCTCGTGTGTGTGGGAGAGAGTGGCTGTGTGTGTGTGTGTGTGTGTGTGGGAGAGAGTGGCTGTGTGTGTGTGTGGGAGAGAGTGGCTGTGTGTGTGTGTGGGAGAGAGTGGCTGTGTGTGTGTGGGAGAGAGTGGCTGTGCGTGTGTGTGTGGGAGAGAGTGGCTGTGCGTGTGTGTGTGGGAGAGAGTGGCTGTGCGTGTGTGTGTGGGAGAGAGTGGCTGTGCGTGTGTGTGTGGGAGAGAGTGGCTTTGCGTGGGAGAGAGTGGCTGTGCGTGGGAGAGAGTGGCTGTGCGTGGGAGAGAGTGGCTGTGCGTGGGAGAGAGTGGCTGTGCGTGGGAGAGAGTGGCTGTGCGTGGGAGAGAGTGGCTGTGCGTGTGTGGGAGAGAGTGGCTGTGCGTGTGTGGGAGAGAGTGGCTGTGCGTGTCTGGGAGAGAGTGGCTGTGCGTGTGTGGGAGAGAGTGGCTGTGCGTGTGTGGGAGAGAGTGGCTGTGCGTGTGTGGGAGAGAGTGGCTGTGCGTGTGTGGGAGAGAGTGGCTGTGCGTGTGTGGGAGAGAGAGTGGCCGTGCGCGTGTGTGTGTGGGAGAGAGTGGCCGTGTGTGGGAGAGAGTGGCTGTGTGCGCGTGTGTGGGAGAGAGTCTGTGTCTGAGCGTGGCTGTGTGTGTGTGTGTGTGAGAGTCTGTGTCTGAGCGTGGCTGTGTGTGTGTGTGAGAGAGAGTCTGTGTCTGAGTGTGGCTGTGTGTGTGTGTGAGAGTCTGTGTCTGAGCGTGGCTGTGTGTGTGTGTGTCTGTGTCTGAGCGTGGCTGTGTGTGTGTGTGTGAGTGTCTGTGTGTGTGTGTGTGAGTGTCTGTGTGTGAGAGAGTCTGTGTCTGAGTGTGGCTGTATGTGTGTGAGAGAGTCTGTGTCTGAGCGTGGCTGTGTGTGTGTGTGTGAGAGTCTGTGTCTGAGCGTGGCTGTGTGTGAGAGTCTGTGTCTGAGCGTGGCTGTGTGTGAGAGTCTGTGTCTGAGCGTGGCTGTGTGTGAGAGTCTGTGTCTGAGCGTGGCTGTGTGTGTGTGTGAGAGTCTGTGTCTGAGCGTGGCTGTGTGTGTGTGTGTGAGAGTCTGTGTCTGAGCGTGGCTGTGTGTGTGTGTGTGAGTGTCTGTGTCTGAGCGTGGCTGTGTGTGTGTGTGTGAGTGTCTGTGTCTGAGCGTGGCTGTCTCTGTGTCTGAGTGTGGCTGTGTGTGTGTGAGAGAGTCTGTGTCTGAGTGTGGCTGTGTGTGTGTGTGAGAGTCTGTGTCTGAGCGTGGCTGTTTGTGTGTGTGTGAGTGTCTGTGTCTGAGCGTGGCTGTGTGTGTGTGTGTGAGTGTCTGTGTCTGAGCGTGGCTGTGTGTGTGTGAGTGTCTGTGTGTGAGAGAGTCTGTGTCTGAGTGTGGCTGTGTGTGTGAGAGAGTCTGTGTCTGAGCGTGGCTGTGTGTGTGTGTGAGAGTCTGTGTCTGAGCGTGGCTGTGTGTGAGAGTCTGTGTCTGAGCGTGGCTGTGTGTGTGTGTGAGAGTCTGTGTCTGAGCGTGGCTGTGTGTGTGTGTGAGAGAGTCTGTGTCTGAGCGTGGCTGTGTGTGTGTGTGTGAGAGTCTGTGTCTGAGCATGGCTGTGTGTGTGTGAGAGTCTGTGTCTGAGCGTGGCTGTGTGTGAGAGTCTGTGTCTGAGCGTGGCTGTGTGTGTGCGTGAGAGTCTGTGTCTGAGCGTGGCTGTGTGTGTGTGTGAGAGAGTCTGTGTCTGAGCGTGGCTGTGTGTGTGTGAGAGTCTGTGTCTGAGCGTGGCTGTGTGTGTGTGTGTGAGAGTCTGTGTCTGAGCGTGGCTGTGTGTGTGTGTGTGAGAGTCTGTGTCTGAGCGTGGCTGTGTGTGTGTGTGTGAGAGTCTGTGTCTGAGTGTGGCTGTGTGTGTGTGTGTGAGAGTCTGTGTCTGAGCGTGGCTGTGTGTGTGTGTGGGAGAGAGTGGCTGTGTGTGTGTGTGGGAGAGAGTGGCTGTGTGTCGGAGAGAGTGGATGTGTGTGTGTGGGAGAGAGTGGCTGTGTGTGGGAGAGAGTGGCTGTGTGTCGGAGAGAGTGGCTGCGTGTGTGTGTGTGTGGGAGAGAGTGGCTGTGTGTGTGTGTGTGTGGGAGAGAGTGGCTGTGTGTGTCTGTGGGAGAGAGTGTCTGTGTGGGAGAGAGTGGCTGTGTGTGTGTGTGCGAGAGAGTGGCTGTGTGTGTGTGTGCGAGAGAGTGGCTGTGTGTGTGTGTGCGAGAGTGGCTGTGTGTGTGTGTGCGAGAGTGGCTGTGCGTGTGTGTGTGGGAGAGAGTGGCTGTGTGTGTATGTGTGGGAGAGAGTGGCTGTGTGTGTGTGTGTGTGTGTGGGAGAGAGTGGCTGTGCGTGTGTGTGTGGGCGAGAGAGTGGCCATGCGCGTGTGTGTATGGGAGAGAGTGGCTGTGTGTGTGTGTGTGTGTGTGGGAGAGAGTGGCTGTGCGTGTGTGTGGGGGAGAGAGTGGCTGTGCGTGTGTGTGTAAGTGGGAGAGAGTGGCTGTGTGTGTGTGTGTAAGTGGGAGAGAGTGGCTGTGTGTGTGTGTGGGAGAGAGTGGCTTTGTGTGTGTGTGTGGGAGAGAGTGGCTGTGTGTGTGTGTGGGAGAGAGTGGCTGTGTGTGTGTCTGTGGGCGAGAGTGGCTGTGTGTGTGTGTGTGTGTGCGAGAGTGGCTGTGTGTGTGTGTGTGGGAGAGAGTGGCTGTGTGTGTGTGTGTGGGAGAGAGTGGCTATGCGTGTGTGTGTGTGGGAGAGAGTGGCTATGCGTGTGTGTGTGTGCGAGAGAGTGGCCGTGTGTGTGTGTGCGAGAGAGTGGCCGTGCGCGTGTGTGTGCGAGAGAGTGGCCGTGCGCGTGTGTGTGTGGGAGAGAGTGGCTGTGCGCGTGTGTGTGTGGGAGAGAGTGGCTGTGCGTGGGCGAGAGTGGCTGTGCGTGGGAGAGAGTGGCTGTGCGTGGGAGAGAGTGGCTGTGCGTGGGAGAGAGTGGCTGTGCGTGTGTGGGAGAGAGTGGCTGTGCGTGTGTGGGAGAGAGTGGCTGTGCGTGTGTGGGAGAGAGTGGCTGGGCGTGTGTGGGAGAGAGTGGCTGTGTGCGTGTGTGGGAGAGAGTGGCTGTGTGTGTGTGGGAGAGAGTGGCTGTGTGTGTGTGGGAGAGAGTGGCTGTGTGTGTGTGTGGGAGAGAGTGGCTGTGTGTGTGTGTGGGAGAGAGTGGCTGTGTGTGTGTGTGGGAGAGAGTGGCTGTGTGTGTGTGTGGGAGAGAGTGGCTGTGTGTGTGTGTGGGAGAGAGTGGCTGTGTGTGTGTGGGAGAGAGTGGCTGTGTATGTGTGTGTGGGAGAGAGTGGCTGTGTGTGTGTGTGTGGGAGAGAGTGGCTGTGTGTGTGTGTGTGTGGGAGAGAGTGGCCGTGCTCGTGTGTGTGGGAGAGAGTGGCTGTGTGTGTGTGTGGGAGAGAGTGCCTGTGTGTGTGTGTGTGTGTGAGAGAGTGGCTGTGTGTGTGTGTGGGAGAGAGTGGCTGTGTGTGGGTGGGAGAGAGTGGCTGTGTGTGTGTGGGAGAGAGTGGCTGTGTGTGTGTGTGGGAGAGAGTGGCTGTGTGTGTGTGTGTGGGAGAGAGTGGCTGTGTGTGTGTGTGTGGGAGAGAGTGGCTGTGCGTGTGTGTGTGGGAGAGAGTGGCTGTGCGTGTGTGTGTGGGAGAGAGTGGCTGTGCGTGTGTGTGTGGGAGAGAGTGGCTGTGCGTGTGTGGGAGAGAGTGGCTGTGCGTGTGTGGGAGAGAGTGGCTGTGTGTGTGTGGGAGAGAGTGGCTGTGTGTGTGTGGGAGAGAGTGCCTGTGTGTGTGGGAGAGAGTGCCTGTGTGTGTGGGAGAGAGTGCCTGTGTGTGTGTGGGAGAGAGTGGCTGTGTGTGTGTGTGGGAGAGAGTGGCTGTGTGTGTGTGTGTGTGGGAGAGAGTGGCTGTGTGTGTGTGTGTGTGGGAGAGAGTGGCTGTGTGTGTGTGGGAGAGAGTGGCTGTGCGTGTGTGTGTGGGAGAGAGTGGCTGTGCGTGTGTGTGCGAGAGAGTGGCTGTGTGTGTGGGAGAGAGTGGCTGTGTGTGTGTGTGTGGGAGAGAGTGGCTGTGTGTGTGTGTGTGGGAGAGAGTGGCTGTGTGTGTGTGTGTGTGGGAGAGAGTGGCTGTGTGTGTGTGTGTGGGAGAGAGTGGCTGTGTGTGTGTGTGTGGGAGAGAGTGGCTGTGCGTGTGTGTGGGAGAGAGAGTGGCTGTGCGTGTGTGTGTGGGAGAGAGTGGCTGTGCGTGTGTGTGTGGGAGAGAGTGGCTGTGCGTGTGTGTGGGAGAGAGTGGCTGTGTGTCGGAGAGAGTGGCTGTGTGTGTGTGGGAGAGAGTGGCTGTGTGTCGGAGAGAGTGGCTGTGTGTGTGTGGGAGAGAGTGGCTGTGTGTGTGTGGGAGAGAGTGGCTGTGTGTGTGTGTGTGTGGGAGAGAGTGGCTGTGTGTGTGTGGGAGAGAGTGGCTGTGTGTGTGTGTGTGTGGGAGAGTGGCTGTGTGTGTGTGTGTGTGGGAGAGTGGCTGTGTGTGTGTGTGTGGGAGAGAGTGGCTGTGTGTGTGTGTGCGAGAGAGTGGCTATGCGTGTGTGTGTGTGTGCGAGAGAGTGGCTGTGTGTGTGTGTGTGGGAGAGAGTGGCTGTGTGTGTGTGTGTGGGAGAGAGTGGCTGTGTGTGTGTGTGTGTGGGAGAGAGTGGCTGTGTGTGTGTGTGCGAGAGTGGCTGTGTGTGTGTGGGAGAGAGTGGCTGTGTGTGTGTGGGAGAGAGTGGCTGTGCGTGTGTGTGTGGGAGAGAGTGGCTGTGTGTGTGTGTGGGAGAGAGTGGCTGTGCGTGTGTGTTTGGGAGAGAGTGGCTGTGCGTGTGTGTGTGAGAGAGAGTGGCTGTGCGTGTGTGTGTGAGAGAGAGTGGCTGTGCGTGTGTGTGTGGGAGAGAGTGGCTGTGCGTGTGTGTGTGGGAGAGAGTGGCTGTATGTGTGTGTGTGTGGGAGAGAGTGGCTGTGTGTGTGTGTGGGAGAGAGTGGCTGTGTGTGTGTGTGGGAGAGAGTGGCTGTGTGTGTGTGTGGGAGAGAGTGGCTGTGTGTGTGTGTGGGAGAGAGTGGCTGTGTGTGTGTGTGGGAGAGAGTGGCTGTGTGTGTGTGTGTGTGGGAGAGAGTGGCTGTGTGGCTGTGTGTGTGTGTGGGAGAGAGTGGCTGTGTGTGTGGGAGAGAGTGGCTGTGTGTGTGTGGGAGAGAGTGGCTTTGTGTGCGTGTGTGTGGGCGAGAGAGTGGCTGTGCGTGTGTGGGAGAGAGTGGCTGTGTGTGTGTGTGGGAGAGAGTGGCTGTGTGTGTGTGGGAGAGAGTGGCTGTGTGTGTGTGTGGGAGAGAGTGGCTGTGCGTGTGTGTGCGAGAGAGTGGCTGTGTGTGTGTGTGTGGGAGAGAGTGGCTGTGTGTGTGTGGGAGAGAGTGGCTGTGTGTGTGTGTGTGGGAGAGATTGGCTGTGTGTGTGTGTGGGAGAGAGTGGCTGTGTGTGTGTGTGTGGGAGAGAGTGGCTGTGTGTGTGTGTGTGTGTGTGGGAGAGAGTGGCTGTGTGTGTGTGTGTGTGTGGGAGAGAGTGGCTGTGTGTGTGTGTGTGGGAGAGAGTGGCTGTGTGTGTGTGTGTGTGGGAGAGAGTGGCTGTGCGTGTGTGTGGGAGAGAGAGTGGCTGTGCGTGTGTGTGTGGGAGAGAGTGGCCGTGTGTGTGTGGGAGAGAGTGGCTGTGCGTGTGTGTGGGAGAGAGTGGCTGTGTGTCGGAGAGAGTGGCTGTGTGTCGGAGAGAGTGGCTGTGTGTCGGAGAGAGTGGCTGTGTGTCGGAGAGAGTGGCTGTGTGTGTGTGTGGGAGAGAGTGGCTGTGTGTGTGTGTGGGAGAGAGTGGCTGTGTGTGTGTGTGGGAGAGAGTGGCTGTGTGGCTGTGTGGGAGAGAGTGGCTGTGTGGCTGTGTGTGTGTGTGGGAGAGAGTGGCTGTGTGTGTGTGGGAGAGAGTGGCTGTGTGTGTGTGGGAGAGAGTGGCTGTGTGTGCGTGTGTGTGGGAGAGAGAGTGGCTGTGTGTGTGTGGGAGAGAGTGGCTGTGTGTGTGTGTGGGAGAGAGTGGCTGTGCGTGTGTGTGGGAGAGAGTGGCTGTGCGTGTGTGTGCGAGAGAGTGGCTGTGTGTGTGTGTGTGGGAGAGAGTGGCTGTGTGTGTGTGTGTGGGAGAGAGTGGCTGAGTGTGTGTGGGAGAGAGTGGCTGTGTGTGTGTGTGGGAGAGAGTGGCTGTGTGTGTGTGTGTGTGTGGGAGAGAGTGGCTGTGTGTGTGTGTGTGTGTGTGGGAGAGAGTGGCTGTGTGTGTGTGTGTGTGTGGGAGAGAGTGGCTGTGTGTGTGTGTGTGGGAGAGAGTGGCTGTGTGTGTGTGTGTGTGGGAGAGAGTGGCTGTGCGTGTGTGTGGGAGAGAGAGTGGCTGTGCGTGTGTGTGTGGGAGAGAGTGGCCGTGTGTGTGTGGGAGAGAGTGGCTGTGCGTGTGTGTGGGAGAGAGTGGCTGTGTGTCTGAGAGAGTGGCTGTGTGTCGGAGAGAGTGGCTGTGTGTCGGAGAGAGTGGCTGTGTGTGTGTGGGAGAGAGTAGCTGTGTGTCGGAGAGAGTGGCTGTGTGTGTGTGGGAGAGAGTGGCTGTGTGTGTGTGGGAGAGAGTGGCTGTGTGTGTGTGTGGGAGAGAGTGGCTGTGTGTGTGTGGGAGAGAGTGGCTGTGTGTGTGTGTGTGTGTGTGGGAGAGAGTGGCTGTGCGTGTGTGTGGGAGAGAGAGTGGCTGTGCGTGTGTGTGTGGGAGAGAGTGGCTGTGCGTGTGTGTGGGAGAGAGTGGCTGTGTGTGGGAGAGAGTGGCTGTGTGTGTGTGGGAGAGAGTGGCTGTGTGTGTGTCGGAGAGAGTGGCTGTGTGTGTGTGGGAGAGAGTGGCTGTGTGTGTGTGGGAGAGAGTGGCTGTGTGTGTGTGTGTGGGAGAGAGTGGCTGTGTGTGTGTGTGTGTGGGAGAGAGTGGCTGTGCGTGTGTGTGGGAGAGAGAGTGGCTGTGCGTGTGTGTGTGGGAGAGAGTGGCCGTGTGTGTGTGGGAGAGAGTGGCTGTGCGTGTGTGTGGGAGAGAGTGGCTGTGTGTCGGAGAGAGTGGCTGTGTGTGTGTGGGAGAGAGTGGCTGTGTGTCGGAGAGAGTGGCTGTGTGTGTGTGGGAGAGAGTGGCTGTGTGTGTGTGGGAGAGAGTGGCTGTGTGTGTGTGTGGGAGAGAGTGGCTGTGTGTGTGTGGGAGAGAGTGGCTGTGTGTGTGTGTGTGTGTGGGAGAGAGTGGCTGTGCGTGTGTGTGGGAGAGAGAGTGGCTGTGCGTGTGTGTGTGGGAGAGAGTGGCTGTGCGTGTGTGTGGGAGAGAGTGGCTGTGTGTCGGAGAGAGTGGCTGTGTGTGTGTGGGAGAGAGTGGCTGTGTGTGTGTCGGAGAGAGTGGCTGTGTGTGTGTGGGAGAGAGTGGCTGTGTGTGTGTGGGAGAGAGTGGCTGTGTGTGTGTGTGTGGGAGAGAGTGGCTGTGTGTGTGTGTGTGTGGGAGAGAGTGGCTGTGTGTGTGTGTGTGTGGGAGAGTGGCTGTGTGTGTGTGTGCGAGAGAGTGGCTATGTGTGTGTGTGTGGGAGAGAGTGGCTGTGTGTGTGTGTGCGAGAGAGTGGCTGTGTGTGTGTGGGAGAGAGTGGCTGTGCGTGTGTGTGTGGGAGAGAGTGGCTGTGTGTGTGTGTGTGGGAGAGAGTGGCTGTGTGTGTGTGTGTGGGAGAGAGTGGCTGTGCGTGTGTGTGTGTGGGAGAGAGTGGCTGTGCGTGTGTGTGTGGGAGAGAGTGGCTGTGCGTGTGTGTGTGGGAGAGAGTGGCTGTGCGTGTGTGTGTGGGAGAGAGTGGCTGTGTGTGTGTGGGAGAGAGTGGCTGTGTGTGTGTGTGGGAGAGAGTGGCTGTGTGTGTGTGGGAGAGAGTGGCTGTGTGTGTGTGGGAGAGAGTGGCTGTGTGTGTGTGTGGGAGAGAGTGGCTGTGTGTGTGTGTGGGAGAGAGTGGCTGTGTGTGTGTGTGGGAGAGAGTGGCTGTGTGTGTGTGTGGGAGAGAGTGGCTGTGTGTCGGAGAGAGTGGATGTGTGTGTGTGGGAGAGAGTGGCTGTGTGTGGGAGAGAGTGGCTGTGTGTCGGAGAGAGTGGCTGCGTGTGTGTGTGTGGGAGAGAGTGGCTGTGTGTGTGTGTGTGTGGGAGAGAGTGGTTGTGTGTGTGTGTGGGAGAGAGTGGCTGTGTGTGTGTGTGCGAGAGAGTGGCTGTGTGTGTGTGTGCGAGAGAGTGGCTGTGTGTGTGTGTGCGAGAGTGGCTGTGTGTGTGTGGGAGAGAGTGGCTGTGTGTGTGTGGGAGAGAGTGGCTGTGTGTGTGTGTGTGGGAGAGAGTGGCTGTGTGTGTGTGTGTGTGTGTGTGTGGGAGAGAGTGGCTGTGCGTGTGTGTGTGGGCGAGAGAGTGGCCGTGCGCGTGTGTGTATGGGAGAGAGTGGCTGTGTGTGTGTGTGTGTGTGTGTGGGAGAGAGTGGCTGTGCGTGTGTGTGTGGGAGAGAGTGGCTGTGCGTGTGTGTGTAAGTGGGAGAGAGTGGCTGTGTGTGTGTGTGTAAGTGGGAGAGAGTGGCTGTGTGTGTGTGTGGGAGAGAGTGGCTGTGTGTGTGTGTGTGTGTGTGTGTGGGAGAGAGTGGCTGTGTGTGTGTGTGGGAGAGAGTGGCTGTGTGTGTGTCTGTGGGCGAGAGTGGCTGTGTGTGTGTGTGTGTGGGCGAGAGTGGCTGTGTGTGTGTGGGCGAGAGTGGCTGTGTGTGTGTGGGAGAGAGTGGCTGTGTGTGTGTGTGTGGGAGAGAGTGGCTATGCGTGTGTGTGTGTGGGAGAGAGTGGCTATGCGTGTGTGTGTGTGCGAGAGAGTGGCCGTGTGTGTGTGTGCGAGAGAGTGGCCGTGCGCGTGTGTGTGCGAGAGAGTGGCCGTGCGCGTGTGTGCGTGGGAGAGAGTGGCTGTGCGTGGGAGAGAGTGGCTGTGCGTGGGAGAGAGTGGCTGTGCGTGGGAGAGAGTGGCTGTGCGTGGGAGAGAGTGGCTGTGCGCGTGTGTGTGTGGGAGAGAGTGGCTGTGCGTGGTTGAGAGTGGCTGTGCGTGGGAGAGAGTGGCTGTGCGTGGGAGAGAGTGGCTGTGCGTGGGAGAGAGTGGCTGTGCGTGTGTGGGAGAGAGTGGCTGTGCGTGTGTGGGAGAGAGTGGCTGGGCGTGTGTGGGAGAGAGTGGCTGTGTGTGTGTGGGAGAGAGTGGCTGTGTGTGTGTGGGAGAGAGTGGCTGTGTGTGTGTGTGGGAGAGAGTGGCTGTGTGTGTGTGTGGGAGAGAGTGGCTGTGTGTGTCTGTGGGAGAGAGTGGCTGTGTGTGTGTGTGGGAGTGAGTGGCTGTGTATGTGTGTGTGGGAGAGAGTGGCTGTGTGTGTGTGTGTGGGAGAGAGTGGCTGTGTGTGTGTGTGTGTGGGAGAGAGTGGCCGTGCTCGTGTGTGTGGGAGAGAGTGGCTGTGTGTGTGTGTGTGTGTGTGTGTGTGTGAGAGAGTGGCTGTGTGTGTGTGTGGGAGAGAGTGGCTGTGTGTGTGTGGGAGAGAGTGGCTGTGTGTGTGTGGGAGAGAGTGGCTGTGTGTGTGTGTGGGAGAGAGTGGCTGTGCATGTGTGTGTGGGAGAGAGTGGCTGTGCGTGTGTGTGTGGGAGAGAGTGGCTGTGCGTGTGTGTGTGGGAGAGAGTGGCTGTGCGTGTGTGTGTGGGAGAGAGTGGCTGTGCGTGTGTGTGTGGGAGAGAGTGGCTGTGCGTGTGTGTGTGGGAGAGAGTGGCCGTGTGTGTGTGGGAGAGAGTGGCCGTGTGTGTGTGGGAGAGAGTGGCCGTGTGTGTGTGGGAGAGAGTGGCCGTGTGTGTGTGGGAGAGAGTGGCTGTGCGTGGGAGAGAGTGGCTGTGCGTGGGAGAGAGTGGCTGTGCGTGGGAGAGAGTGGCCGTGCGTGGGAGAGAGTGGCCGTGCGCGTGTGTGTGTGGGAGAGAGTGGCCGTGTGTGGGAGAGAGTGGCCGTGTGTGGGAGAGAGTGGCTGTGTGCGCGTGTGTGTGGGAGAGAGTCTGTGTCTGAGCGTGGCTGTGAGTGTGTGTGTGAGAGTCTGTGTCTGAGCGTGGCTGTGTGTGTGTGTGAGAGAGTCTGTGTCTGAGCGTGGCTGTGTGTGTGTGTGAGAGTCTGTGTCTGAGCGTGGCTGTGTGTGTGAGTGTCTGTGTCTGAGCGTGGCTGTGTGTGTGAGTGTCTGTGTCTGAGCGTGGCTGTCTCTGTGTCTGAGTGTGGCTGTGTGTGTGTGAGAGAGTCTGTGTCTGAGTGTGGCTGTGTGTGTGTGTGAGAGTCTGTGTCTGAGCGTGGCTGTGTGTGTGTGTGTGAGTGTCTGTGTCTGAGCGTGGCTGTGTGTGTGTGTGTGAGTGTCTGTGTCTGAGCGTGGCTGTGTGTGTGTGAGTGTCTGTGTGTGAGAGAGTCTGTGTCTGAGTGTGGCTGTGTGTGTGAGAGAGTCTGTGTCTGAGCGTGGCTGTGTGTGTGTGTGAGAGACTGTGTCTGAGCGTGGCTGTGTGTGAGAGTCTGTGTCTGAGCGTGGCTCTGTGTGTGTGTGAGAGTCTGTGTCTGAGCGTGGCTGTGTGTGAGAGTCTGTGTCTGAGCGTGGCTGTGTGTGTGTGTGAGAGTCTGTGTCTGAGCGTGGCTGTGTGTGTGTGTGAGAGAGTCTGTGTCTGAGCGTGGCTGTGTGTGTGTGTGTGAGAGTCTGTGTCTGAGCGTGGCTGTGTGTGTGTGTGAGAGAGTCTGTGTCTGAGCGTGGCTGTGTGTGTGTGTGTGAGAGTCTGTGTCTGAGCATGGCTGTGTGTGTGTGAGAGTCTGTGTCTGAGCGTGGCTGTGTGTGTGTGTGAGAGAGAGTCTGTGTCTGAGCGTGGCTGTGTGTGTGTGAGAGTCTGTGTCTGAGCGTGGCTGTGTGTGTGTGTGAGAGTCTGTGTCTGAGCGTGGCTGTGTGTGTGTGTGAGAGTCTGTGTCTGAGCGTGGCTGTGTGTGTGTGTGAGAGTCTGTGTCTGAGCGTGGCTGTGTGTGTGTGTGAGAGAGTCTGTGTCTGAGCGTGGCTGTGTGTGTGAGAGAGTGTCTGTGGCTGAGCGTGGCTGTGTGTGAGAGAGAGAGTCTGTGTCTGAGCGTGGCTGTGTGTGTGTGTGTGAGAGAGAGTCTGTGTCTGAGCGTGGCTGTGTGTGTGTGAGAGTCTGTGTCTGAGCGAGGCTGTGTGTGTGTGAGAGTCTGTGTCTGAGCGTGGCTGTGTGTGTGTGTGTGAGAGAGAGTCTGTGTCTGAGCGTGGCTGTGTGTGTGTGAGAGTCTGTGTCTGAGCGTGGCTGTGTGTGTGTGAGAGAGTCTGTGTCTGAGCGTGGCTGTGTGTGTGTGAGAGAGTCTGTGTCTGAGCGTGGCTGTGTGTGTGTGAGAGTCTGTGTCTGAGCGTGGCTGTGTGTGTGTGTGTGAGAGTCTGTGTCTGAGCGTGGCTGTGTGTGTGAGAGAGAGTCTGTGTCTGAGCGTGGCTGTGTGTGTGTGAGAGTCTGTGTCTGAGCGTGGCTGTGTGTGAGAGTCTGTGTCTGAGCGTGGCTGTGTGTGTGTGTGAGAGTCTGTGTCTGAGCGTGGCTGTGTGTGTGTGTGAGAGTCTGTGTCTGAGCGTGGCTGTGTGTGTGAGAGAGTCTGTGTCTGAGTGTGGCTGTGTGTGTGTGTGTGAGTGAGAGTCTGTATCTGAGCGTGGCTGTGTGTGTGTGAGAGAGTCTGTGTCTGAGCGTGGCTGTGTGTGTGTGAGAGTCTGTGTCTGAGCGTGGCTGTGTGTGTGTGAGAGTCTGTGTCTGAGCGTGGCTGTGTGTGTGTGAGAGAGTCTGTGTCTGAGCGTGGCTGTGTGTGTGTGAGAGTCTGTGTCTGAGCGTGGCTGTGTGTGTGTGAGACAGTCTGTGTCTGAGCATGGCTGTGTGTGTGTGTGAGAGAGTCTGTGTCTGAGCATGGCTGTGTGTGTGTGTGAGAGAGTCTGTGTCTGAGCATGGCTGTGTGTGTGTGTGAGAGAGTCTGTGTCTGAGCATGGCTGTGTGTGTGTGTGAGAGAGTCTGTGTCTGAGCATGGCTGTGTGTGTGTGTGAGAGAGTCTGTGTCTGAGCGTGGCTGTGTGTGTGTGAGAGTCTGTGTCTGAGCGTGGCTGTGTGTGTGTGAGAGAGAGTCTGTGTCTGAGCGTGGCTGTGTGTGTGTGAGAGTCTGTGTCTGAGCGTGGCTGTGTGTGTGTGAGAGAGTCTGTGTCTGAGCGTGGCTGTGTGTGTGAGAGAGTGTCTGTGTCTGAGCGTGGCTGTGTGTGAGAGAGAGAGAGTCTGTGTCTGAGCGTGGCTGTGTGTGTGTGTGTGAGAGAGAGTCTGTGTCTGAGCGTGGCTGTGTGTGTGTAAGAGTCTGTGTGTGTGTGTGAGAGAGAGTCTGTGTCTGAGCGTGGCTGTGTGTGTGTGAGAGAGAGAGTCTGTGTCTGAGCGTGGCTGTGTGTGTGTGAGAGTCTGTGTCTGAGCGTGACAGTGTGTGTGTGTGAGTCTGTGTCTGAGCGTGGCTGTGTGTGTGTGTGTGTGAGTCTGTGTCTGAGCGTGGCTGTGTGTGTGTGTGTGAGAGTCTGTGTCTGAGCGTGGCTGTGTGTGTGTGTGTGAGAGTCTGTGTCTGAGCGTGGCTGTGTGTGTGTGTGTGAGTCTGTGTCTTAGCGTGGCTGTGTGTGTGTGTGTGAGTCTGTGTCTGAGCGTGGCTGTGTGTGTGTGTGTGTGAGTCTGTGTCTGAGCGTGGCTGTGTGTGTGTGAGAGTCTGTGTCTGAGCGTGGCTGTGTGTGTGTGTGTGAGAGTCTGTGTCTGAGCGTGGCTGTGTGTGTGTGAGAGAGAGTCTGTGTCTGAGCGTGGCTGTGTGTGTGAGAGAGTCTGTGTCTGAGCGTGGCTGTGTGTGTGTGTGAGTCTGTGTCTGAGCGTGGCTGTGTGTGTGTGAGAGTCTGTGTCTGAGCGTGGCTGTGTGTGTGTGTGAGTCTGTGTCTGAGCGTGGCTGTGTGTGTGTGTGTGAGAGTCTGTGTCTGAGCGTGGCTGTGTGTGTGAGAGAGTCTGTGTCTGAGCGTGGCTGTGTGTGTGTGTGTGAGAGTCTGTGTCTGAGCGTGGCTGTGTGTGTGTGAGAGTCTCTGTCTGAGCGTGGCTGTGTGTGTGTGTGTGAGAGTCTGTGTCTGAGCGTGGCTGTGTGTGTGAGAGAGTCTGTGTCTGAGCGTGGCTGTGTGTGTGTGTGTGTGTGAGAGTCTGTGTCTGAGCGTGGCTGTGTGTGTGTGTGTGGGAGAGTCTGTGTCTGAGCGTGGCTGTGTGTGTGAGAGAGAGTCTGTGTCTGAGCGTGGCTGTGTGTGTGTGTGTGAGAGAGAGTCTGTGTCTGAGCGTGGCTGTGTGTGTGTGAGAGTCTGTGTCTGAGCGTGGCTGTGTGTGTGTGTGTGAGTGTCTGTGTCTGAGTGTGGCTGTGTGTGTGTGTGAGAGTCTGTGTCTGAGTGTGTGAGAGTGGCTGTGTGTGTGTGTGTGAGAGTGTGTGTGTGTGTGCGAGAGAGTGGCTGTGTGTGTGTGTGTGCGAGAGAGTGGCTGTGCGTGTGTGTGTGGGAGAGAGTGGCTGTGTGTGTGTGTGTGTGGGAGAGAGTGGCCGTGCGCGTGTGTGTGCGAGAGAGTGGCCGTGCGCGTGTGTGTGCGAGAGAGTGGCCGTGCGCGTGTGTGTGTGGGAGAGAGTGGCTGTGCGTGTGTGTGTGCGAGAGAGTGGCCGTGCGCGTGTGTGTGTGGGAGAGAGTGGCCGTGCGCGTGTGTGTGTGGGAGAGAGTGGCTGTGCGTGTGTGTGTGGGAGAGAGTGGCCGTGCGCGTGTGTGTGCGAGAGAGTGGCCGTGCGCGTGTGTGTGTGGGAGAGAGTGGCCGTGCGTGTGTGTGTGGGAGAGAGTGGCCGTGCGTGTGTGTGTGCGAGAGAGTGGCCGTGCGCGTGTGTGTGTGGGAGAGAGTGGCTGTGCGTGTGTGTGTGCGAGAGAGTGGCCGTGCGCGTGTGTGTGTGGGAGAGAGTGGCCGTGCGCGTGTGTGTGTGGGAGAGAGTGGCTGTGCGTGTGTGTGTGGGAGAGAGTGGCCGTGCGCGTGTGTGTGCGAGAGAGTGGCCGTGCGCGTGTGTGTGTGGGAGAGAGTGGCCGTGCGTGTGTGTGTGGGAGAGAGTGGCCGTGCGTGTGTGTGTGGGAGAGAGTGGCCGTGCGCGTGTGTGTGGGAGAGAGTGGCCGTGCGCGTGTGTGTGGGAGAGAGTGGCCGTGCGTGTGTGTGTGGGAGAGAGTGGCCGTGCGCGTGTGTGTGTGGGAGAGAGTGGCCGTGCGTGTGTGTGTGGGAGAGAGTGGCCGTGCGTGTGTGTGTGGGAGAGAGTGGCCGTGCGCGTGTGTGTGGGAGAGAGTGGCCGTGCGCGTGTGTGTGGGAGAGAGTGGCTGTGCGTGTGTGTGTGTGGGAGAGAGTGGCTGTGTGTGTGTGTGTGGGAGAGAGTGGCCGTGCGCGTGTGTGTGCGAGAGAGTGGCCGTGCGCGTGTGTGTGCGAGAGAGTGGCCGTGCGCGTGTGTGTGCGAGAGAGAGTGGCCGTGCGTGTGTGTGTGGGAGAGAGTGGCCGTGCGTGTGTGTGTGGGAGAGAGTGGCCGTGCGCGTGTGTGTGGGAGAGAGTGGCCGTGCGCGTGTGTGTGGGAGAGAGTGGCTGTGCGTGTGTGTGTGGGAGAGAGTGGCTGTGCGTGTGTGTGTGTGGGAGAGAGTGGCTGTGTGTGTGTGTGTGGGAGAGAGTGGCCGTGCGCGTGTGTGTGCGAGAGAGTGGCCGTGCGCGTGTGTGTGCGAGAGAGTGGCCGTGCGCGTGTGTGTGTGGGAGAGAGTGGCCGTGCGTGTGTGTGTGCGAGAGAGTGGCCGTGCGCGTGTGTGTGTGGGAGAGAGTGGCCGTGCGCGTGTGTGTGTGGGAGAGAGTGGCCGTGCGCGTGTGTGTGTGGGAGAGAGTGGCTGTGCGTGTGTGTGTGGGAGAGAGTGGCCGTGCGCGTGTGTGTGTGCGAGAGAGTGGCCGTGCGCGTGTGTGTGTGGGAGAGAGTGGCCGTGCGTGTGTGTGTGGGAGAGAGTGGCCGTGCGTGTGTGTGTGGGAGAGAGTGGCCGTGCGCGTGTGTGTGGGAGAGAGTGGCTGTGCGCGTGTGTGTGGGAGAGAGTGGCTGTGCGCGTGTGTGTGGGAGAGAGTGGCTGTGCGTGTGTGTGTGGGAGAGAGTGGCCGTGCGCGTGTGTGTGCGAGAGAGTGGCCGTGCGCGTGTGTGTGCGAGAGAGTGGCCGTGCGCGTGTGTGTGTGGGAGAGAGTGGCTGTGCGTGTGTGTGTGCGAGAGAGTGGCCGTGCGCGTGTGTGTGTGCGAGAGAGTGGCCGTGCGCGTGTGTGTGTGGGAGAGAGTGGCCGTGCGCGTGTGTGTGTGGGAGAGAGTGGCTGTGCGTGTGTGTGTGGGAGAGAGTGGCCGTGCGCGTGTGTGTGGGAGAGAGTGGCTGTGCGCGTGTGTGTGGGAGAGAGTGGCTGTGCGCGTGTGTGTGGGAGAGAGTGGCTGTGCGTGTGTGTGTGGGAGAGAGTGGCCGTGCGCGTGTGTGTGCGAGAGAGTGGCCGTGCGCGTGTGTGTGCGAGAGAGTGGCCGTGCGCGTGTGTGTGTGGGAGAGAGTGGCTGTGCGTGTGTGTGTGCGAGAGAGTGGCCGTGCGCGTGTGTGTGTGCGAGAGAGTGGCCGTGCGCGTGTGTGTGTGGGAGAGAGTGGCCGTGCGCGTGTGTGTGTGGGAGAGAGTGGCTGTGCGTGTGTGTGTGGGAGAGAGTGGCCGTGCGCGTGTGTGTGCGAGAGAGTGGCCGTGCGCGTGTGTGTGTGGGAGAGAGTGGCCGTGCGTGTGTGTGTGCGAGAGAGTGGCCGTGCGCGTGTGTGTGTGCGAGAGAGTGGCCGTGCGCGTGTGTGTGTGGGAGAGAGTGGCCGTGCGCGTGTGTGTGTGGGAGAGAGTGGCTGTGCGTGTGTGTGTGGGAGAGAGTGGCCGTGCGCGTGTGTGTGCGAGAGAGTGGCCGTGCGCGTGTGTGTGTGGGAGAGAGTGGCCGTGCGTGTGTGTGTGTGGGAGAGAGTGGCCGTGCGTGTGTGTGTGGGAGAGAGTGGCCGTGCGCGTGTGTGTGCGAGAGAGTGGCCGTGCGCGTGTGTGTGTGGGAGAGAGTGGCCGTGTGTGTGTGCGAGAGAGTGGCCGTGCGCGTGTGTGTGTGCGAGAGAGTGGCCGTGCGCGTGTGTGTGTGTGGGAGAGAGTGGCCGTGCGCGTGTGTGTGTGGGAGAGAGTGGCTGTGCGTGTGTGTGTGGGAGAGAGTGGCCGTGCGCGTGTGTGTGCGAGAGAGTGGCCGTGCGCGTGTGTGTGTGGGAGAGAGTGGCTGTGCGTGTGTGTGTGCGAGAGAGTGGCCGTGCGCGTGTGTGTGTGCGAGAGAGTGGCCGTGCGCGTGTGTGTGTGGGAGAGAGTGGCCGTGCGCGTGTGTGTGTGGGAGAGAGTGGCTGTGCGTGTGTGTGTGGGAGAGAGTGGCCGTGCGCGTGTGTGTGCGAGAGAGTGGCCGTGCGCGTGTGTGTGTGGGAGAGAGTGGCCGTGCGTGTGTGTGTGTGGGAGAGAGTGGCCGTGCGTGTGTGTGTGGGAGAGTGTGGCCGTGCGCGTGTGTGTGCGAGAGAGTGGCCGTGCGCGTGTGTGTGTGGGAGAGAGTGGCCGTGCGTGTGTGTGTGGGAGAGAGTGGCCGTGCGTGTGTGTGTGGGAGAGAGTGGCCGTGCGCGTGTGTGTGGGAGAGAGTGGCTGTGCGCGTGTGTGTTTGAGAGAGTGGCTGTGCGTGTGTGTGTGGGAGAGAGTGGCTGTGCGTGTGTGTGTGGGAGAGAGTGGCTGTGCGTGTGTGTGTGTGGGAGAGAGTGGCTGTGTGTGTGTGTGTGGGAGAGAGTGGCCGTGCGCGTGTGTGTGCGAGAGAGTGGCCGTGCGCGTGTGTGTGCGAGAGAGTGGCCGTGCGCGTGTGTGTGTGGGAGAGAGTGGCTGTGCGTGTGTGTGTGCGAGAGAGTGGCCGTGCGCGTGTGTGTGTGGGAGAGAGTGGCCGTGCGTGTGTGTGTGGGAGAGAGTGGCCGTGCGCGTGTGTGTGCGAGAGAGTGGCCGTGCGCGTGTGTGTGTGGGAGAGAGTGGCTGTGCGTGTGTGTGTGGGAGAGAGTGGCTGTGCGTGTGTGTGTGGGAGAGAGTGGCTGTGCGTGGGAGAGAGTGGCTGTGCGTGGGAGAGAGTGGCTGTGCGTGGGAGAGAGTGGCTGTGCGTGGGAGAGAGTGGCTGTGCGTGGGAGAGAGTGGCCGTGCGTGGGAGAGAGTGGCCGTGCGTGGGAGAGAGTGGCCGTGCGCGGGAGAGAGTGGCCGTGCGCGGGGGAGAGTGGCCGTGCGCGGGGGAGAGTGGCCGTGCGCGGGGGAGAGTGGCCGTGCGCGGGGGAGAGTGGCCGTGCGCGGGGGAGAGTGGCCGTGCGCGGGGGAGAGTGGCCGTGCGCGGGGGAGAGTGGCCGTGCGCGGGGGAGAGTGGCCGTGCGCGGGGGAGAGTGGCCGTGCGCGTGTGTGTGTGTGTGGGAGAGAGTGGCTGTGTGTGGGAGAGAGTGGCTGTGTGTGTGTGTGGGCGAGAGTGGCTGTGTGTGTGTGTGGGAGAGAGTGGCTGTGTGTGTGTGTGGGAGAGAGTGGCTGTGTGTGTGTGTGTGTGGGAGAGAGTGGCTGTGTGTAAGAGAGAGTGGCTGTGTGTGGGAGAGAGTGGCTGTGTGCGTGTGTGGGAGAGAGTGGCTGTGTGCGTGTGTGTGTGGGAGAGAGTGGCTGTGTGTAAGAGAGAGTGGCTGTGTGTGGGAGAGAGTGGCTGTGTGCGTGTGTGTGTGTGGGAGAGAGTGGCTGTGTGCGTGTGTGTGTGTGGGAGAGAGTGGCTGTGTGTGGGAGAGAGTGGCTGTGTGTGGGAGAGAGTGGCTGTGTGTGTGTGTGGGAGAGAGTGGCTGTGTGTGTGTGTGGGAGACAGTGGCTGTGTGTGTGTGTGTGGGAGACAGTGGCTGTGTGTGTGTGTGTGGGAGACAGTGGCTGTGTGTGTGTGTGTGGGAGACAGTGGCTGTGTGTGTGTGTGGGAGACAGTGGCTGTGTGTGTGTGTGGGAGACAGTGGCTGTGTGTGTGTGTGGGAGAGAGTGGCTGTGCGTGTGTGTGTGCGAGAGAGTGGCCGTGCGCGTGTGTGTGTGGGAGAGAGTGGCTGTGCGTGTGTGTGTGGGAGAGAGTGGCCGTGCGCGTGTGTGTGTGCGAGAGAGTGGCCGTGCGCGTGTGTGTGTGGGAGAGAGTGGCTGTGCGTGTGTGTGTGGGAGAGAGTGGCCGTGTGTGTGTGGGAGAGAGTGGCTGTGCGTGGGAGAGAGTGGCTGTGCGTGGGAGAGAGTGGCCGTGCGTGGGGGAGAGTGGCCGTGCGCGGGGGAGAGTGGCCGTGCGCGGGGGAGAGTGGCCGTGCGCGGGGGAGAGTGGCCGTGCGCGGGGGAGAGTGGCCGTGCGCGGGGGAGAGTGGCCGTGCGCGGGGGAGAGTGGCCGTGCGCGGGGGAGAGTGGCCGTGCGCGGGGGAGAGTGGCCGTGCGCGGGGGAGAGTGGCCGTGCGCGGGGGAGAGTGGCCGTGCGCGGGTGTGTGTGTGTGGGAGAGAGTGGCTGTGTGTGGGAGAGAGTGGCTGTGTGTGGGAGAGAGTGGCTGTGTGTGTGTGTGTGTGGGAGAGAGTGGCTGTGTGTGTGTGTGTGTGGGAGAGAGTGGATGTGTGTGTGTGTGTGGGAGAGAGTGGCTGTGTGTGTGTGTGTGGGAGAGAGTGGCTGTGTGTGTGTGTGTGGGAGAGAGTGGCTGTGTGTGTGTGTGTGGGAGAGAGTGGCTGTGTGTGTGTGGGAGAGAGTGGCTGTGTGTGTGTGTGGGAGAGAGTGGCTGTGCGTGTGTGTGTGTGGGAGAGAGTGGCTGTGTGTGTGTGGGAGAGAGTGGCTGTGTGTGTGTGTGGGAGAGAGTGGCTGTGCGTGTGTGTGTGGGAGAGAGTGGCTGTGTGTGTGTGTGGGAGAGAGAGTGGCTGTGTGTGTGGGAGAGAGTGGCTGTGTGTGTGTGTGGGAGAGAGTGGCTGTGTGTGTGTGTGGGAGAGAGTGGCTGTGTGTGTGTGTGGGAGAGAGTGGCTGTGTGTGTGTGTGGGAGAGAGTGGCTGTGTGTGTGTGTGGGAGAGAGTGGCTGTGTGTGTGTGTGGGAGAGAGTGGCTGTGTGTGTGTGTGGGAGAGAGTGGCTGTGTGTGTGTGTGGGAGACAGTGGCTGTGTGTGTGTGTGTGGGAGAGAGTGGCTGTGCGTGTGTGTGTGGGAGAGTGGCTGTGCGTGTGTGTGTGGGAGAGTGGCTGTGCGTGTGTGTGGGGGAGAGAGTGGCTGTGCGTGTGTGTGTGGGAGAGAGTGGCTGTGCGTGTGTGTGGGGGAGAGAGTGGTTGTGCGTGTGTGTGGGGGAGAGAGTGGTTGTGCGTGTGTGTGGGGGAGAGAGTGGTTGTGCGTGTGTGTGGGGGAGAGAGTGGTTGTGCGTGTGTGTGTGGGGGAGAGAGTGGCTGTGCGTGTGTGTGGGGGAGAGAGTGGCTGTGCGTGTGTGTGGGAGAGAGTGGCTGTGCGTGTGTGTGGGAGAGAGTGGCTGTGTGTGTGTGGGAGAGAGTGGCTGTGTGTGTGTGGGAGACAGTGGCTGTGTGTGTGTGGGAGACAGTGGCTGTGTGTGTGTGGGAGAGAGTGGCTGTGCGTGTGTGTGTGGGAGAGAGTGGCTGTGCGTGTGTGTGGGGGAGAGAGTGGCTGTGCGTGTGTGTGGGGGAGAGAGTGGTTGTGCGTGTGTGTGTGTGGGGGAGAGAGTGGCTGTGCGTGTGTGTGGGGGAGAGAGTGGCTGTGCGTGTGTGTGGGGGAGAGAGTGGCTGTGCGTGTGTGTGTGTGGGAGAGAGTGGCTGTGTGTGTGTGGGAGAGAGTGGCTGTGCGTGTGTGTGTCGGAGAGAGTGGCTGTGCGTGTGTGTGTGGGAGAGAGTGGCTGTGCGTGTGTGTGGGGGAGAGAGTGGCTGTGCGTGTGTGTGTGGGAGAGAGTGGCTGTGCGTGTGTGTGTCGGAGAGAGTGGCTGTGCGTGTGTGTGTCGGAGAGAGTGGCTGTGCGTGTGTGTGTGGGACAGAGTGGCTGTGCGTGTGTGTGTGGGACAGAGTGGCTGTGCGTGTGTGTGTGGGACAGAGTGGCTGTGTGTGTGTGTGGGAGAGAGTGGCTGTGTGTGTGTGTGGGAGAGAGTGGCTGTGCGTGTGTGTGGGAGAGAGAGTGGCTGTGCGTGTGTGTGTGGGAGAGAGTGGCTGTGCGTGTGTGTGGGAGAGAGTGGCTGTGTGTCGGAGAGAGTGGCTGTGTGTGTGTGGGAGAGAGTGGCTGTGTGTCGGAGAGAGTGGCTGTGTGTGTGTGGGAGAGAGTGGCTGTGTGTGTGTGGGAGAGAGTGGCTGTGTATGTGTGTGTGTGTGGGAGAGAGTGGCTGTGTGTGTGTGTGTGTGGGAGAGAGTGGCTGTGTGTGTGTGTGTGTGAGAGTGGCTGTGTGTGTGTGTGTGTGGGAGAGTGGCTGTGTGTGTGTGTGTGTGGGAGAGTGGCTATGCGTGTGTGTGTGTGTGGGAGAGAGTGGCTGTGCGTGTGTGTGTCGGAGAGAGTGGCTGTGCGTGTGTGTGTCGGAGAGAGTGGCTGTGCGTGTGTGTGTGGGACAGAGTGGCTGTGCGTGTGTGTGTGGGAGAGAGTGGCTGTGTGTGTGTGGGAGAGAGTGGCTGTGTGTGTGTGGGAGAGAGTGGCTGTGTGTGTGTGGGAGAGAGTGGCTGTGTGTGTGAGAGAGAGTGGCTGTGTGTGTGTGTGTGGGAGAGAGTGGCTGTGTGTGTGTGTGTGGGAGAGAGTGGCTGTGTGTGTGTGTGGGAGAGATTGGCTGTGTGTGTGTGTGTGGGAGAGAGTGGCTGTGTGTGTGTGTGTGGGAGAGAGTGGCTGTGTGTGTGTGGGAGAGAGTGGCTGTGTGTGTGTGTGTGTGTGTGGGAGAGAGTGGCTGTGTGTGTGTGCGAGAGAGTGGCTGTGCGTGTGTGTGTGCGAGAGAGTGGCTGTGCGTGTGTGTGTGCGAGAGAGAGTGGCTGTGTGTGTGTGCGAGAGAGTGGCCGTGTGTGTGTGTGCGAGAGAGTGGCCGTGCGCGTGTGCGTGCGAGAGAGTGACCGTGCGCGTGTTTGTGGGAGAGAGTGGCTGTGTGTGTGTGTGTGTGGGAGAGAGTGGCTGTGCGTGTGTGTGTGGGAGAGAGTGGCTGTGCGTGTGTGTGTGGGAGAGAGTGGCTGTGCGTGTGTGTGGCAGAGAGTGGCTGTGTGTCGGAGAGAGTGGCTGTGTGTGTGTGGGAGAGAGTGGCTGTGTGTCGGAGAGAGTGGCTGTGTGTGTGTGGGAGAGAGTGGCTGTGTGTGTGTGGGAGAGAGTGGCTGTGTATGTGTGTGTGTGTGGGAGAGAGTGGCTGTGTGTGTGTGTGTGTGTGGGAGAGAGTGGCTGTGTGTGTGTGTGTGTGTGTGGGAGAGAGTGGCTGTGTGTGTGTGTGTGTGGGAGAGTGGCTGTGTGTGTGTGTGTGCGAGAGAGTGGCTATGCGTGTGTGTGTGTGGGAGAGAGTGGCTATGTGTGTGTGGGAGAGAGTGGCTGTGTGTGTGTGTGTGGGAGAGAGTGGCTGTGTGTGTGTTTGTGGGAGAGAGTGGCTGTGCGTGTGTGTGTGGGAGAGAGTGGCTGTGCGTGTGTGTGTGGGAGAGAGTGGCTGTGTGTGTGTGTGTGCGAGAGAGTGGCTATGCGTGTGTGTGTGTGGGAGAGAGTGGCTGTGTGTGTGTGGGAGAGAGTGGCTGTGTGTGTGTGGGAGAGAGTGGCTGTGTGTGTGTGGGAGAGAGTGGCTGTGTGTGTGTGGGAGAGAGTGGCTGTGTGTGTGAGAGAGTGGCTGTGTGTGTGAGAGAGAGTGGCTGTGTGTGTGTGTGTGGGAGAGAGTGGCTGTGTGTGTGTGTGGGAGAGAGTGGCTGTGTGTGTGTGTGGGAGAGAGTGGCTGTGTGTGTGTGCGAGAGAGTGGCTGTGTGTGTGGGAGAGAGTGGCTGTGTGTGTGGGAGAGAGTGGCTGTGTGTGTGTGCGAGAGAGTGGCCGTGTGTGTGTGGGGGAGAGAGTGGCTGTGCGTGTGTGTGTGGGAGAGAGTGGCTGTGCGTGTGTGTGTCGGAGAGAGTGGCTGTGCGTGTGTGTGTCGGAGAGAGTGGCTGTGCGTGTGTGTGTGGGACAGAGTGGCTGTGCGTGTGTGTGTGGGACAGAGTGGCTGTGCGTGTGTGTGTGGGACAGAGTGGCTGTGTGTGTGTGTGGGAGAGAGTGGCTGTGTGTGTGTGTGGGAGAGAGTGGCTGTGCGTGTGTGTGGGAGAGAGAGTGGCTGTGCGTGTGTGTGTGGGAGAGAGTGGCTGTGCGTGTGTGTGGGAGAGAGTGGCTGTGTGTCGGAGAGAGTGGCTGTGTGTGTGTGGGAGAGAGTGGCTGTGTGTCGGAGAGAGTGGCTGTGTGTGTGTGGGAGAGAGTGGCTGTGTGTGTGTGGGAGAGAGTGGCTGTGTATGTGTGTGTGTGTGGGAGAGAGTGGCTGTGTGTGTGTGTGTGTGGGAGAGAGTGGCTGTGTGTGTGTGTGTGTGAGAGTGGCTGTGTGTGTGTGTGTGTGGGAGAGTGGCTGTGTGTGTGTGTGTGTGGGAGAGTGGCTATGCGTGTGTGTGTGTGTGGGAGAGAGTGGCTGTGCGTGTGTGTGTCGGAGAGAGTGGCTGTGCGTGTGTGTGTCGGAGAGAGTGGCTGTGCGTGTGTGTGTGGGACAGAGTGGCTGTGCGTGTGTGTGTGGGAGAGAGTGGCTGTGTGTGTGTGGGAGAGAGTGGCTGTGTGTGTGTGGGAGAGAGTGGCTGTGTGTGTGTGGGAGAGAGTGGCTGTGTGTGTGAGAGAGAGTGGCTGTGTGTGTGTGTGTGGGAGAGAGTGGCTGTGTGTGTGTGTGGGAGAGATTGGCTGTGTGTGTGTGTGTGGGAGAGAGTGGCTGTGTGTGTGTGTGTGGGAGAGAGTGGCTGTGTGTGTGTGGGAGAGAGTGGCTGTGTGTGTGTGTGTGTGTGTGGGAGAGAGTGGCTGTGTGTGTGTGCGAGAGAGTGGCTGTGCGTGTGTGTGTGCGAGAGAGTGGCTGTGCGTGTGTGTGTGCGAGAGAGAGTGGCTGTGTGTGTGTGCGAGAGAGTGGCCGTGTGTGTGTGTGCGAGAGAGTGGCCGTGCGCGTGTGCGTGCGAGAGAGTGACCGTGCGCGTGTTTGTGGGAGAGAGTGGCTGTGTGTGTGTGTGTGTGGGAGAGAGTGGCTGTGCGTGTGTGTGTGGGAGAGAGTGGCTGTGCGTGTGTGTGTGGGAGAGAGTGGCTGTGCGTGTGTGTGGCAGAGAGTGGCTGTGTGTCGGAGAGAGTGGCTGTGTGTGTGTGGGAGAGAGTGGCTGTGTGTCGGAGAGAGTGGCTGTGTGTGTGTGGGAGAGAGTGGCTGTGTGTGTGTGGGAGAGAGTGGCTGTGTATGTGTGTGTGTGTGGGAGAGAGTGGCTGTGTATGTGTGTGTGTGTGGGAGAGAGTGGCTGTGTGTGTGTGTGTGTGTGGGAGAGAGTGGCTGTGTGTGTGTGTGTGTGTGTGGGAGAGAGTGGCTGTGTGTGTGTGTGTGTGGGAGAGTGGCTGTGTGTGTGTGTGTGCGAGAGAGTGGCTATGCGTGTGTGTGTGTGGGAGAGAGTGGCTATGTGTGTGTGGGAGAGAGTGGCTGTGTGTGTGTGTGTGGGAGAGAGTGGCTGTGTGTGTGTTTGTGGGAGAGAGTGGCTGTGCGTGTGTGTGTGGGAGAGAGTGGCTGTGCGTGTGTGTGTGGGAGAGAGTGGCTGTGTGTGTGTGTGTGCGAGAGAGTGGCTATGCGTGTGTGTGTGTGGGAGAGAGTGGCTGTGTGTGTGTGGGAGAGAGTGGCTGTGTGTGTGTGGGAGAGAGTGGCTGTGTGTGTGTGGGAGAGAGTGGCTGTGTGTGTGTGGGAGAGAGTGGCTGTGTGTGTGAGAGAGTGGCTGTGTGTGTGAGAGAGAGTGGCTGTGTGTGTGTGTGTGGGAGAGAGTGGCTGTGTGTGTGTGTGGGAGAGAGTGGCTGTGTGTGTGTGTGGGAGAGAGTGGCTGTGTGTGTGTGCGAGAGAGTGGCTGTGTGTGTGGGAGAGAGTGGCTGTGTGTGTGGGAGAGAGTGGCTGTGTGTGTGTGCGAGAGAGTGGCCGTGTGTGTGTGTGCGAGAGAGTGGCTGTGCGTGTGTGTGTGCGAGAGAGAGTGGCTGTGTGTGTGTGCGAGAGAGTGGCCATGTGTGTGTGTGTGGGAGAGAGTGGCCGTGCGCGTGTGTGTGGGAGAGAGTGGCCGTGCGCGTGTGTGTGTGGGAGAGAGTGGCCGTGCGTGTGTGTGTGGGAGAGAGTGGCCGTGCGTGTGTGTGTGGGAGAGAGTGGCCGTGCGCGTGTGTGTGGGAGAGAGTGGCCGTGCGCGTGTGTGTGGGAGAGAGTGGCTGTGCGTGTGTGTGTGGGAGAGAGTGGCTGTGCGTGTGTGTGTGTGGGAGAGAGTGGCTGTGTGTGTGTGTGTGGGAGAGAGTGGCCGTGCGCGTGTGTGTGCGAGAGAGTGGCCGTGCGCGTGTGTGTGCGAGAGAGTGGCCGTGCGCGTGTGTGTGCGAGAGAGAGTGGCCGTGCGTGTGTGTGTGGGAGAGAGTGGCCGTGCGTGTGTGTGTGGGAGAGAGTGGCCGTGCGCGTGTGTGTGGGAGAGAGTGGCCGTGCGCGTGTGTGTGGGAGAGAGTGGCTGTGCGTGTGTGTGTGGGAGAGAGTGGCTGTGCGTGTGTGTGTGTGGGAGAGAGTGGCTGTGTGTGTGTGTGTGGGAGAGAGTGGCCGTGCGCGTGTGTGTGCGAGAGAGTGGCCGTGCGCGTGTGTGTGCGAGAGAGTGGCCGTGCGCGTGTGTGTGTGGGAGAGAGTGGCTGTGCGTGTGTGTGTGCGAGAGAGTGGCCGTGCGCGTGTGTGTTTGGGAGAGAGTGGCCGTGCGCGTGTGTGTGTGGGAGAGAGTGGCCGTGCGCGTGTGTGTGTGGGAGAGAGTGGCTGTGCGTGTGTGTGTGGGAGAGAGTGGCCGTGCGCGTGTGTGTGTGCGAGAGAGTGGCCGTGCGCGTGTGTGTGTGGGAGAGAGTGGCCGTGCGTGTGTGTGTGGGAGAGAGTGGCCGTGCGTGTGTGTGTGGGAGAGAGTGGCCGTGCGCGTGTGTGTGGGAGAGAGTGGCTGTGCGCGTGTGTGTGGGAGAGAGTGGCTGTGCGCGTGTGTGTGGGAGAGAGTGGCTGTGCGTGTGTGTGTGGGAGAGAGTGGCCGTGCGCGTGTGTGTGCGAGAGAGTGGCCGTGCGCGTGTGTGTGCGAGAGAGTGGCCGTGCGCGTGTGTGTGCGAGAGAGAGTGGCCGTGCGTGTGTGTGTGGGAGAGAGTGGCCGTGTGTGTGTGGGAGAGAGTGGCCGTGCGCGTGTGTGTGGGAGAGAGTGGCCGTGCGCGTGTGTGTGGGAGAGAGTGGCTGTGCGTGTGTGTGTGGGAGAGAGTGGCTGTGCGTGTGTGTGTGTGGGAGAGAGTGGCTGTGTGTGTGTGTGTGGGAGAGAGTGGCCGTGCGCGTGTGTGTGCGAGAGAGTGGCCGTGCGCGTGTGTGTGCGAGAGAGTGGCCGTGCGCGTGTGTGTGTGGGAGAGAGTGGCTGTGCGTGTGTGTGTGCGAGAGAGTGGCCGTGCGCGTGTGTGTGTGGGAGAGAGTGGCCGTGCGCGTGTGTGTGTGGGAGAGAGTGGCCGTGCGCGTGTGTGTGTGGGAGAGAGTGGCTGTGCGTGTGTGTGTGGGAGAGAGTGGCCGTGCGCGTGTGTGTGTGCGAGAGAGTGGCCGTGCGCGTGTGTGTGTGGGAGAGAGTGGCCGTGCGTGTGTGTGTGGGAGAGAGTGGCCGTGCGTGTGTGTGTGGGAGAGAGTGGCCGTGCGCGTGTGTGTGGGAGAGAGTGGCTGTGCGCGTGTGTGTGGGAGAGAGTGGCTGTGCGCGTGTGTGTGGGAGAGAGTGGCTGTGCGTGTGTGTGTGGGAGAGAGTGGCCGTGCGCGTGTGTGTGCGAGAGAGTGGCCGTGCGCGTGTGTGTGCGAGAGAGTGGCCGTGCGCGTGTGTGTGTGGGAGAGAGTGGCTGTGCGTGTGTGTGTGCGAGAGAGTGGCCGTGCGCGTGTGTGTGTGCGAGAGAGTGGCCGTGCGCGTGTGTGTGTGGGAGAGAGTGGCCGTGCGCGTGTGTGTGTGGGAGAGAGTGGCTGTGCGTGTGTGTGTGGGAGAGAGTGGCCGTGCGCGTGTGTGTGCGAGAGAGTGGCCGTGCGCGTGTGTGTGTGGGAGAGAGTGGCTGTGCGTGTGTGTGTGCGAGAGAGTGGCCGTGCGCGTGTGTGTGTGCGAGAGAGTGGCCGTGCGCGTGTGTGTGTGGGAGAGAGTGGCCGTGCGCGTGTGTGTGTGGGAGAGAGTGGCTGTGCGTGTGTGTGTGGGAGAGAGTGGCCGTGCGCGTGTGTGTGCGAGAGAGTGGCCGTGCGCGTGTGTGTGTGGGAGAGAGTGGCCGTGCGTGTGTGTGTGTGGGAGAGAGTGGCCGTGCGTGTGTGTGTGGGAGAGAGTGGCCGTGCGCGTGTGTGTGGGAGAGAGTGGCCGTGCGCGTGTGTGTGTGGGAGAGAGTGGCCGTGCGTGTGTGTGTGGGAGAGAGTGGCCGTGCGTGTGTGTGTGGGAGAGAGTGGCCGTGCGCGTGTGTGTGGGAGAGAGTGGCCGTGTGTGTGGGAGAGAGTGGCCGTGCGTGTGTGTGTGGGAGAGAGTGGCTGTGCGTGTGTGTGTGGGAGAGAGTGGCTGTGCGTGTGTGTGTGTGGGAGAGAGTGGCTGTGTGTGTGTGTGTGGGAGAGAGTGGCCGTGCGCGTGTGTGTGCGAGAGAGTGGCCGTGCGCGTGTGTGTGCGAGAGAGTGGCCGTGCGCGTGTGTGTGTGGGAGAGAGTGGCTGTGCGTGTGTGTGTGCGAGAGAGTGGCCGTGCGCGTGTGTGTGTGGGAGAGAGTGGCCGTGCGCGCGTGTGTGTGGGAGAGAGTGGCTGTGCGTGTGTGTGTGGGAGAGAGTGGCCGTGCGTGTGTGTGTGGGAGAGAGTGGCCGTGCGCGTGTGTGTGCGAGAGAGTGGCCGTGCGCGTGTGTGTGTGGGAGAGAGTGGCTGTGCGTGTGTGTGTGGGAGAGAGTGGCTGTGCGTGTGTGTGTGGGAGAGAGTGGCTGTGCGTGTGTGTGTGGGAGAGAGTGGCTGTGCGTGGGAGAGAGTGGCTGTGCGTGGGAGAGAGTGGCTGTGCGTGGGAGAGAGTGGCTGTGCGTGGGAGAGAGTGGCTGTGCGTGGGAGAGAGTGGCCGTGCGTGGGAGAGAGTGGCCGTGCGTGGGAGAGAGTGGCCGTGCGCGGGAGAGAGTGGCCGTGCGCGGGGGAGAGTGGCCGTGCGCGGGGGAGAGTGGCCGTGCGCGGGGGAGAGTGGCCGTGCGCGGGGGAGAGTGGCCGTGCGCGGGGGAGAGTGGCCGTGCGCGGGGGAGAGTGGCCGTGCGCGGGGGAGAGTGGCCGTGCGCGGGGGAGAGTGGCCGTGCGCGGGGGGAGAGTGGCCGTGCGCGTGTGTGTGTGTGTGGGAGAGAGTGGCTGTGTGTGGGAGAGAGTGGCTGTGTGTGTGTGTGGGAGAGAGTGGCTGTGTGTGTGTGTGGGAGAGAGTGGCTGTGTGTGTGTGTGGGAGAGAGTGGCTGTGTGTGTGTGTGTGTGGGAGAGAGTGGCTGTGTGTAAGAGAGAGTGGCTGTGTGTGGGAGAGAGTGGCTGTGTGCGTGTGTGGGAGAGAGTGGCTGTGTGCGTGTGTGTGTGGGAGAGAGTGGCTGTGTGTAAGAGAGAGTGGCTGTGTGTGGGAGAGAGTGGCTGTGTGCGTGTGTGTGTGTGGGAGAGAGTGGCTGTGTGCGTGTGTGTGTGTGGGAGAGAGTGGCTGTGTGTGGGAGAGAGTGGCTGTGTGTGGGAGAGAGTGGCTGTGTGTGTGTGTGGGAGACAGTGGCTGTGTGTGTGTGTGGGAGACAGTGGCTGTGTGTGTGTGTGTGGGAGACAGTGGCTGTGTGTGTGTGTGTGGGAGACAGTGGCTGTGTGTGTGTGTGTGGGAGACAGTGGCTGTGTGTGTGTGTGGGAGACAGTGGCTGTGTGTGTGTGTGGGAGACAGTGGCTGTGTGTGTGTGTGGGAGAGAGTGGCTGTGCGTGTGTGTGTGCGAGAGAGTGGCCGTGCGCGTGTGTGTGTGGGAGAGAGTGGCTGTGCGTGTGTGTGTGGGAGAGAGTGGCCGTGCGCGTGTGTGTGTGCGAGAGAGTGGCCGTGCGCGTGTGTGTGTGGGAGAGAGTGGCTGTGCGTGTGTGTGTGGGAGAGAGTGGCTGTGCGTGTGTGTGTGGGAGAGAGTGGCTGTGCGTGGGAGAGAGTGGCTGTGCGTGGGAGAGAGTGGCCGTGCGTGGGGGAGAGTGGCCGTGCGCGGGGGAGAGTGGCCGTGCGCGGGGGAGAGTGGCCGTGCGCGGGGGAGAGTGGCCGTGCGCGGGGGAGAGTGGCCGTGCGCGGGGGAGAGTGGCCGTGCGCGGGGGAGAGTGGCCGTGCGCGGGGGAGAGTGGCCGTGCGCGGGGGAGAGTGGCCGTGCGCGGGGGAGAGTGGCCGTGCGCGGGGGAGAGTGGCCGTGCGCGTGTGTGTGTGTGTGGGAGAGAGTGGCTGTGTGTGGGAGAGAGTGGCTGTGTGTGGGAGAGAGTGGCTGTGTGTGTGTGTGTGTGGGAGAGAGTGGCTGTGTGTGTGTGGGAGAGAGTGGCTGTGTGTGTGTGTGTGTGGGAGAGAGTGGCTGTGTGTGTGTGTGTGGGAGAGAGTGGCTGTGTGTGTGTGTGTGGGAGAGAGTGGCTGTGTGTGTGTGTGTGTGGGAGAGAGTGGCTGTGTGTGGGAGAGAGTGGCTGTGTGTGTGTGTGTGTGGGAGAGAGTGGCTGTGTGTGTGTGGGAGAGAGTGGCTGTGTGTGTGTGTGTGTGGGAGAGAGTGGCTGTGTGTGTGTGTGGGAGAGAGTGGCTGTGTGTGTGTGTGTGTGGGAGAGAGTGGCTGTGTGTGTGTGGGAGAGAGTGGCTGTGTGTGTGTGTGGGAGAGAGTGGCTGTGCGTGTGTGTGTGTGGGAGAGAGTGGCTGTGTGTGTGTGGGAGAGAGTGGCTGTGTGTGTGTGTGGGAGAGAGTGGCTGTGCGTGTGTGTGTGGGAGAGAGTGGCTGTGTGTGTGTGTGGGAGAGAGAGTGGCTGTGTGTGTGGGAGAGAGTGGCTGTGTGTGTGTGTGTGGGAGAGAGTGGCTGTGTGTGTGTGTGGGAGAGAGTGGCTGTGTGTGTGTGTGGGAGAGAGTGGCTGTGTGTGTGTGTGGGAGAGAGTGGCTGTGTGTGTTTGTGGGAGAGAGTGGCTGTGTGTGTGTGTGGGAGAGAGTGGCTGTGTGTGTGTGTGGGAGAGAGTGGCTGTGTGTGTGTGTGGGAGAGAGTGGCTGTGTGTGTGTGTGGGAGACAGTGGCTGTGTGTGTGTGTGTGGGAGAGAGTGGCTGTGCGTGTGTGTGTGGGAGAGTGGCTGTGCGTGTGTGTGTGGGAGAGTGGCTGTGCGTGTGTGTGGGGGAGAGAGTGGCTGTGCGTGTGTGTGTGGGAGAGAGTGGCTGTGCGTGTGTGTGGGGGAGAGAGTGGTTGTGCGTGTGTGTGGGGGAGAGAGTGGTTGTGCGTGTGTGTGGGGGAGAGAGTGGTTGTGCGTGTGTGTGGGGGAGAGAGTGGTTGTGCGTGTGTGTGTGGGGGAGAGAGTGGCTGTGCGTGTGTGTGGGGGAGAGAGTGGCTGTGCGTGTGTGTGGGAGAGAGTGGCTGTGCGTGTGTGTGGGAGAGAGTGGCTGTGTGTGTGTGGGAGAGAGTGGCTGTGTGTGTGTGGGAGACAGTGGCTGTGTGTGTGTGGGAGACAGTGGCTGTGTGTGTGTGGGAGAGAGTGGCTGTGCGTGTGTGTGGGGGAGAGAGTGGCTGTGCGTGTGTGTGGGGGAGAGAGTGGTTGTGCGTGTGTGTGTGTGGGGGAGAGAGTGGCTGTGCGTGTGTGTGGGGGAGAGAGTGGCTGTGCGTGTGTGTGGGGGAGAGAGTGGCTGTGCGTGTGTGTGTGTGGGAGAGAGTGGCTGTGTGTGTGTGGGAGAGAGTGGCTGTGCGTGTGTGTGTCGGAGAGAGTGGCTGTGCGTGTGTGTGTGGGAGAGAGTGGCTGTGCGTGTGTGTGGGGGAGAGAGTGGCTGTGCGTGTGTGTGTGGGAGAGAGTGGCTGTGCGTGTGTGTGTCGGAGAGAGTGGCTGTGCGTGTGTGTGTCGGAGAGAGTGGCTGTGCGTGTGTGTGTGGGACAGAGTGGCTGTGCGTGTGTGTGTGGGACAGAGTGGCTGTGTGTGTGTGTGGGAGAGAGTGGCTGTGTGTGTGTGTGGGAGAGAGTGGCTGTGCGTGTGTGTGGGAGAGAGAGTGGCTGTGCGTGTGTGTGTGGGAGAGAGTGGCTGTGCGTGTGTGTGGGAGAGAGTGGCTGTGTGTCGGAGAGAGTGGCTGTGTGTGTGTGGGAGAGAGTGGCTGTGTGTCGGAGAGAGTGGCTGTGTGTGTGTGGGAGAGAGTGGCTGTGTGTGTGTGGGAGAGAGTGGCTGTGTATGTGTGTGTGTGTGGGAGAGAGTGGCTGTGTGTGTGTGTGTGTGGGAGAGAGTGGCTGTGTGTGTGTGTGTGTGAGAGTGGCTGTGTGTGTGTGTGTGTGGGAGAGTGGCTGTGTGTGTGTGTGTGTGGGAGAGTGGCTATGCGTGTGTGTGTGTGTGGGAGAGAGTGGCTGTGTGTGTGTGTGCGAGAGAGTGATTAGATTAGATTAGATTAGATTAGCTGTGTGTGTGTGGGAGAGAGTGGCTGTGTGTGTGTGGGAGAGAGTGGCTGTGTGTGTGTGGGAGAGAGTGGCTGTGTGTGTGTGGGAGAGAGTGGCTGTGTGTGTGTGGGAGAGAGTGGCTGTGTGTGTGAGAGAGAGTGGCTGTGTGTGTGTGTGTGGGAGAGAGTGGCTGTGTGTGTGTGTGGGAGAGAGTGGCTGTGTGTGTGTGTGGGAGAGATTGGCTGTGTGTGTGTGTGTGGGAGAGAGTGGCTGTGTGTGTGTGTGTGGGAGAGAGTGGCTGTGTGTGTGTGGGAGAGAGTGGCTGTGTGTGTGTGTGTGTGTGGGAGAGAGTGGCTGTGTGTGTGTGCGAGAGAGTGGCTGTGCGTGTGTGTGTGCGAGAGAGTGGCTGTGCGTGTGTGTGTGCGAGAGAGAGTGGCTGTGTGTGTGTGCGAGAGAGTGGCCGTGTGTGTGTGTGCGAGAGAGTGGCCGTGCGCGTGTGCGTGCGAGAGAGTGACCGTGCGCGTGTTTGTGGGAGAGAGTGGCTGTGTGTGTGTGTGTGTGTGGGAGAGAGTGGCTGTGCGTGTGTGTGTGGGAGAGAGTGGCTGTGCGTGTGTGTGTGGGAGAGAGTGGCTGTGCGTGTGTGTGGCAGAGAGTGGCTGTGTGTCGGAGAGAGTGGCTGTGTGTGTGTGGGAGAGAGTGGCTGTGTGTCGGAGAGAGTGGCTGTGTGTGTGTGGGAGAGAGTGGCTGTGTGTGTGTGGGAGAGAGTGGCTGTGTATGTGTGTGTGTGTGGGAGAGAGTGGCTGTGTATGTGTGTGTGTGTGGGAGAGAGTGGCTGTGTGTGTGTGTGTGTGTGGGAGAGAGTGGCTGTGTGTGTGTGTGTGTGTGTGGGAGAGAGTGGCTGTGTGTGTGTGTGTGTGGGAGAGTGGCTGTGTGTGTGTGTGTGTGGGAGAGTGGCTGTGTGTGTGTGCGAGAGAGTGGCTATGCGTGTGTGTGTGTGGGAGAGAGTGGCTATGTGTGTGTGGGAGAGAGTGGCTGTGTGTGTGTGTGTGTGGGAGAGAGTGGCTGTGTGTGTGTTTGTGGGAGAGAGTGGCTGTGCGTGTGTGTGTGGGAGAGAGTGGCTGTGCGTGTGTGTGTGGGAGAGAGTGGCTGTGTGTGTGTGTGTGCGAGAGAGTGGCTATGCGTGTGTGTGTGTGGGAGAGAGTGGCTGTGTGTGTGTGGGAGAGAGTGGCTGTGTGTGTGTGGGAGAGAGTGGCTGTGTGTGTGTGGGAGAGAGTGGCTGTGTGTGTGTGGGAGAGAGTGGCTGTGTGTGTGTGGGAGAGAGTGGCTGTGTGTGTGTGGGAGAGAGTGGCTGTGTGTGTGAGAGAGTGGCTGTGTGTGTGAGAGAGAGTGGCTGTGTGTGTGTGTGTGGGAGAGAGTGGCTGTGTGTGTGTGTGGGAGAGAGTGGCTGTGTGTGTGTGTGGGAGAGAGTGGCTGTGTGTGTGTGGGAGAGAGTGGCTGTGTGTGTGGGAGAGAGTGGCTGTGTGTGTGGGAGAGAGTGGCTGTGTGTGTGTGCGAGAGAGTGGCCGTGTGTGTGTGTGCGAGAGAGTGGCTGTGCGTGTGTGTGTGCGAGAGAGAGTGGCTGTGTGTGTGTGCGAGAGAGTGGCCATGTGTGTGTGTGCGAGAGAGTGGCCGTGCGCGTGTGCGTGCGAGAGAGTGGCCGTGCGCGTGTGTGTGTGGGAGAGAGTGGCCGTGCGCGTGTGTGTGTGGGAGAGAGTGGCCGTGCGCGTGTGTGTGTGGGAGAGAGTGGCCGTGCGCGTGTGTGTGTGGGAGAGAGTGGCCGTGCGTGTGTGTGTGGGAGAGAGTGGCCGTGAGCGTGTGTGTGCGAGAGAGTGGCCGTGCGCGTGTGTGTGCGAGAGAGTGGCCGTGCGTGTGTGTGTGTGGGAGAGAGTGGCTGTGTGTGTGCGAGAGAGTGGCTGTGTGTGTGTGCGAGAGAGTGGCCGTGCGCGTGTGTGTGCGAGAGAGTGGCCGTGAGCGTGTGTGTGCGAGAGAGTGGCCGTGCGCGTGTGTGTGCGAGAGAGTGGCCGTGCGTGTGTGTGTGTGGGAGAGAGTGGCTGTGTGTGTGCGAGAGAGTGGCTGTGTGTGTGTGCGAGAGAGTGGCCGTGCGCGTGTGTGTGTGGGAGAGAGTGGCCGTGCGTGTGTGTGTGGGAGAGAGTGGCTGTGCGTGTGTGTGTGTGGGAGAGAGTGGCTGTGCGTGTGTGTGTGGGAGAGAGTGGCCGTGTGTGTGTGGGAGAGAGTGGCTGTGCGTGTGTGCGTGGGAGAGTGTGGCTGTGCGTGGGAGAGAGTGGCTGTGCGTGGGAGAGAGTGGCTGTGCGTGGGAGAGAGTGGCTGTGCGTGGGAGGGAGAGAGTGGCTGTGTGTGAGAGAGAGTGGCTGTGTGTGTTTGTGTGGGAGAGAGTGGCCGTGCGCGTGTGTGTGTGGGAGAGAGTGGCTGTGTGTGGGAGAGAGTGGCTGTGTGTGGGAGAGAGTGGCTGTGTGTGGGAGAGAGTGGCTGTGTGTGGGAGAGAGTGGCTGTGTGTGGGAGAGAGTGGCTGTGTGTGGGAGAGAGTGGCTGTGTGTGGGAGAGAGTGGCTGTGTGCGGGAGAGAGTGGCTGTGCGCGTGTGTGTGTGTGTGTGGGAGAGAGTGGCTGTGTGCGTGTGTGTGTGTGTGGGAGAGAGTGGCTGTGTGTGTGTGGGAGAGAGTGGCTGTGTGTGTGTGGGAGAGAGTGGCTGTGTGTGTGTGGGAGAGAGTGGCTGTGTGTGTGTGGGAGAGAGTGGCTGTGTGTGTGTGGGAGAGAGTGGCTGTGTGTGGGAGAGAGTGGCTGTGTGTGGGAGAGAGTGGCTGTGCCTGTGTGTGGGAGAGAGTGGCTGTGCGTGTGTGTGGGAGAGTGGCTGTGCGTGTGTGTGTGGGAGAGAGTGGCTGTGCGTGTGTGTGTGGGAGAGAGTGGCTGTGCATGTGTGTGTGGGAGAGAGTGGCTGTGCGTGTGTGTGTGGGAGAGAGTGGCTATGCGTGGGAGAGAGTGGCTGTGCGTGGGAGAGAGTGGCTATGTGTGTGTGTGGGAGAGAGTGGCTGTGTGTGTGTGTGCGAGAGAGTGGCTGTGTGTGTCTGTGTGTGTGGGAGAGAGTGGCTGTGTGTGTGGGAGAGAGTGGCTGTGTGTGTGGGAGAGAGTGGCTGTGTGTGTGTGTGTGGGAGAGAGTGGCTGTGTGTGTGTGTGTCGGAGAGAGTGGCTGTGCGTGTGTGTGTCGGAGAGAGTGGCTGTGTGTGTGTGGGAGAGAGTGGCTGTGTGTGTGTGTGTGGGAGAGAGTGGCTGTGTGTGTGTGTGTGTGGGAGAGAGTGGCTGTGCGTGTGTGTGTGGGAGAGAGTGGCTGTGCGTGTGTGTGTGGGAGAGAGTGGCTGTGCGTGTGGGAGAGAGTGGCTGTGCGTGTGTGTGTGGGAGAGAGTGGCTGTGCGTGTGGGAGAGAGTGGCTATGCGTGTGGGAGAGAGTGGCTGTGCGTGTGTGTGTGGGAGAGAGTGGCTGTGTGTGGGAGAGAGTGGCCGTGTGTGTGTGGGAGAGAGTGGCTGTGTGTGGGAGAGAGTGGCTGTGCGTGTGTGTGGGAGAGAGTGGCTGTGTGTGTGTGTGGGAGAGAGTGGCTGTGTGTGTGTGTGGGAGAGAGTGGCTGTGTGTGTGTGTGGGAGAGAGTGGCTGTGTGTGTGTGTGGGAGAGAGTGGCTGTGTGTGTGTGTGGGAGAGAGTGGCTGTGTGTGTGGGAGAGAGTGGCTGTGTGTGTGGGAGAGAGTGGCTGTGTGTGTGGGAGAGAGTGGCTGTGTGTGTGGGAGAGAGTGGCTGTGTGTGTGGGAGAGAGTGGCTGTGTGTGTGTGTGTGGGAGAGAGTGGCTGTGCGTGTGTGTGTCGGAGAGAGTGGCTGTGCGTGTGTGTGTCGGAGAGAGTGGCTGTGCGTGTGTGTGTCGGAGAGAGTGGCTGTGCGTGTGTGTGTCGGAGAGAGTGGCTGTGCGTGTGTGTGTCGGAGAGAGTGGCTGTGCGTGTGTGTGTGGGAGAGAGTGGCTGTGCGTGTGGGAGAGAGTGGCTGTGCGTGTGTGTGTGGGAGAGAGTGGCCGTGTGTGTGTGGGAGAGAGTGGCTGTGCGTGTGTGTGGGAGAGAGTGGCTGTGTGTCGGAGAGAGTGGCTGTGTGTGTGTGGGAGAGAGTGGCTGTGTGTGTGTGTGTGGGAGAGAGTGGCTGTGCGTGTGTGTGTGGGAGAGAGTGGCTGTGCGTGTGGGAGAGAGTGGCTGTGCGTGTGTGTGTGGGAGAGAGTGGCTGTGCGTGTGTGTGTGGGAGAGAGTGGCTGTGCGTGTGTGTCGGAGAGAGTGGCTGTGTGTGTGTGGGAGAGAGTGGCTGTGTGTGTGTGTGGGAGAGAGTGGCTGTGTGTGTGGGAGAGAGTGGCTGTGTGTGTGGGAGAGAGTGGCTGTGTGTGTGTGTGGGAGAGATTGGCTGTGTGTGTGTGGGAGAGATTGGCTGTGTGTGTGTGGGAGAGAGTGGCTGTGTGTGTGGGAGAGAGTGGCTGTGTGTGTGGGAGAGAGTGGCTGTGTGTGTGGGAGAGAGTGGCTGTGTGTGTGTGTGGGAGAGAGTGGCTGTGTGTGTGGGAGAGAGTGGCTGTGTGTGTGTGTGTGGGAGAGAGTGGCTGTGTGTGTGTGTGTGGGAGAGAGTGGCTGTGCGTGTGTGTGTCGGAGAGAGTGGCTGTGCGTGTGTGTGTCGGAGAGAGTGGCTGTGTGTGTGTGTGTGGGAGAGAGTGGCTGTGTGTGTGTGTGTGTGTGTGGGAGAGAGTGGCTGTGCGTGTGTGTGTGGGAGAGAGTGGCTGTGCGTGTGGGAGAGAGTGGCTGTGCGTGTGTGTGTGGGAGAGAGTGGCTGTGCGTGTGGGAGAGAGTGGCTGTGCGTGTGTGTGTGGGAGAGAGTGGCTGTGTGTGGGAGAGAGTGGCTGTGCGTGTGTGTGTGGGAGAGAGTGGCTGTGCGTGTGTGTGGGAGAGAGTGGCTGTGTGTGGGAGAGAGTGGCTGTGTGTGTGTGTGGGAGAGAGTGGCTGTGTGTGTGTGTGGGAGAGAGTGGCTGTGTGTGTGGGAGAGAGTGGCTGTGTGTGTGTGTGGGAGAGAGTGGCTGTGTGTGTGTGTGGGAGAGAGTGGCTGTGTGTGTGGGAGAGAGTGGCTGTGTGTGTGGGAGAGAGTGGCTGTGTGTGTGGGAGAGAGTGGCTGTGCGTGTGTGTGGGAGAGAGTGGCTGTGCGTGTGTGTGTCGGAGAGAGTGGCTGTGCGTGTGTGTGTCGGAGAGAGTGGCTGTGCGTGTGTGTGTCGGAGAGAGTGGCTGTGCGTGTGTGTGTGGGAGAGAATGGCTGTGTGTGTGTGGGAGAGAGTGGCTGTGTGTGTGTGTGTGGGAGAGAGTGGCTGTGCGTGTGTGTGTGGGAGAGAGTGGCTGTGCGTGTGGGAGAGAGTGGCTGTGCGTGTGTGTGTGGGAGAGAGTGGCTGTGCGTGTGTGTGTGGGAGAGAGTGGCTGTGCGTGTGTGTGGGAGAGAGTGGCTGTGTGTCGGAGAGAGTGGCTGTGTGTGTGTGGGAGAGAGTGGCTGTGTGTGTGTGTGGGAGAGAGTGGCTGTGTGTGTGGGAGAGAGTGGCTGTGTGTGTGTGTGGGAGAGAGTGGCTGTGCGTGTGGGAGAGAGTGGCTGTGCGTGGGAGAGAGTGGCTGTGCGTGGGAGAGAGTGGCTGTGCGTGGGAGAGAGTGGCTGTGCGTGGGAGAGAGTGGCTGTGCGTGGGAGAGAGTGGCTGTGCGTGTGTGTGTGTGGGAGAGAGTGGCTGTGTGTGAGAGAGAGTGGCTGTGTGCGTGTGTGTGTGGGAGAGAGTGGCTGTGTGCGTGTGTGTGTGGGAGAGAGTGGCTGTGCGTGTGTGGGAGAGAGTGGCTGTGCGTGGGTGAGAGTGGCTGTGCGTGGGAGAGAGTGGCTGTGCGTGGGAGAGAGTGGCTGTGCGTGGGAGAGAGTGGCTGTGCGTGGGAGAGAGTGGCTGTGCGTGGGAGAGAGTGGCTGTGCGTGGGAGAGAGTGGCTGTGCGTGGGAGAGAGTGGCTGTGCGCGTGTGAGAGAGTGGCTGTGCGCGTGTGTGAGAGTGGCTGTGCGCGTGTGAGAGAGTGGCTGTGCGCGTGTGAGAGAGTGGCTGTGCGCGTGTGAGAGTGGCTGTGCGCGTGTGAGAGAGTGGCTGTGCGCGTGTGAGAGAGTGGCTGTGCGCGTGTGTGTGTGGGAGAGAGTGGCTGTGTGTGGGAGAGAGTGGCTGTGTGTGTGTGTGGGAGAGAGTGGCTGTGTGCGTGTGTGTGTGTGTGGGAGAGAGTGGCTGTGTGCGTGTGTGTGTGTGTGGGAGAGAGTGGCTGTGTGTGTGTGGGAGAGAGTGGCTGTGTGTGTGTGGGAGAGAGTGGCTGTGTGTGTGTGGGAGAGAGTGGCTGTGTGTGGGAGAGAGTGGCTGTGTGTGTGTGTGGGAGAGAGTGGCTGTGTGTGTGTGTGGGAGAGAGTGGCTGTGTGCGTGTGTGTGTGTGGGAGAGAGTGGCTGCGTGTGTGTGTGTGTGGGAGAGAGTGGCTGTGTGCGTGTGTGTGTGTGTGAGAGAGTGGCTGTGTGTGTGTGGGAGAGAGTGGCTGTGTGTGTGTGGGAGAGAGTGGCTGTGTGTGTGTGTGTGTGGGAGAGAGTGGCCGTGCGCGTGTGTGTGTGGGAGAGAGTGGCCGTGCGCGTGTGTGTGTGGGAGAGAGTGGCCGTGCGCGTGTGTGTGTGGGAGAGAGTGGCTGTGCGTGGGAGAGAGTGGCTGTGCGTGTGGGAGAGAGTGGCTGAGTGTGTGTGTGGGAGAGAGTGGCTGTGCGTGGGAGAGAGTGGCTGTGCGCGTGTGTGTGTGGGAGAGAGTGGCTGTGTGTGAGAGAGAGTGGCAGTGTGCGTGTGTGTTTGGGAGAGAGTGGCTGTGTGCGCTTGTGTGTGGGAGAGAGTGGCCGTGCGCGTGTGTGTGGGAGAGAGTGGCCGTCCGCGTGTGTGTGTGGCAGAGAGTGGCTGTGTGTGGGAGAGAGTGGCTGTGTGTGGGAGAGAGTGGTCTGTGTGTGGGAAAGAGTGGCTGTGTGCGTGTGTGTGTGGGAGAGAGTGGCTGTGTGCGTGTGTGTGTGGGAGAGAGTGGCTGTGTGCGTGTGTGTGTGGGAGAGAGTGGCTGTGTGCGTGTGTGTGTGTGTGTGGGAGAGAGTGGCTGTGTGCGTGTGTGTGTGTGTGGGAGAGAGTGGCTGTGTGTGTGGGAGAGAGTGGCTGTGTGTGTGGGAGAGAGTGGCTGTGTGGGGGAGAGAGTGGCTGTGTGTGGGAGAGAGTGGCTGTGTGTAGGAGAGAGTGGCTGTGTGTAGGAGAGAGTGGCTGTGTGTCGGAGAGAGTGGCTGTGTGTGTGTGTGTGTGGGAGAGAGTGGCTGTGTGTGTGGGGGAGAGAGTGGCTGTGTGTGTGTGTGTGTGGGAGAGAGTGGCTGTGTGTGTGTGGGAGAGAGTGGCTGTGTGTGTGTGGGAGAGAGTGGCTGTGTGTGTGTGTGGGAGAGAGTGGCTGTGTGTGTGTGGGAGAGAGTGGCTGTGTGTGTGTGGGAGAGAGTGGCTGTGTGTGTGTGGGAGAGAGTGGCTGTGTGTGTGTGGGAGAGAGTGGCTGTGTGTGGGAGAGAGTGGCTGTGTGTGGGAGAGAGTGGCTGTGTGTGGGAGAGAGTGGCTGTGTGTGTGGGAGAGTGGCTGTGTGTGTGGGAGAGTGGCTGTGTGTGTGTGGGAGAGAGTGGCTGTGTGTGTGTGGGAGAGAGTGGCTGTGTGTGTGTGGGAGAGAGTGGCTGTGTGTGTGTGTGGGAGAGTGGCTGTGTGTGTGTGGGAGAGAGTGGCTGTGTGTGTGTGGGACAGAGTGGCTGTGTGTGTGTGTGTGTTGGAGAGAGTGGCTGTGTGTGTGTGTGGGAGAGAGTGGCTGTGTGTGTGTGTGTGGGAGAGAGTGGCTGTGTGTGTGTGGGAGAGAGTGGCTGTGTGTGTGTGGGAGAGAGTGGCTGTGTGTGTGTGGGAGAGAGTGGCTGTGTGTGTGTGGGAGAGAGTGGCTGTGTGTGTGTGGGAGAGAGTGGCTGTGTGTGTGTGGGACAGAGTGGCTGTGTGTGTGTGTGTGGGAGAGAGTGGCTGTGTGTGTGTGTGGGAGAGAGTGGCTGTGTGTGTGGGAGAGAGTGGCTGTGTGTGTGTGTGGGAGAGAGTGGCTGTGCGTGTGTGTGTGGGAGAGAGTGGCTGTGCGTGTGGGAGAGAGTGGCTGTGCGTGTGGGAGAGAGTGGCTATGCGTGTGGGAGAGAGTGGCTGTGCGTGTGTGTGTGGGAGAGAGTGGCTATGCGTGTGGGAGAGAGTGGCTGTGCGTGTGTGTGTGGGAGAGAGTGGCTGTGTGTGGGAGAGAGTGGCTGTGCGTGTGTGTGGGAGAGAGTGGCTGTGCGTGGGAGAGAGTGGCTGTGTGTGTGTGTGGGAGAGAGTGGCTGTGTGTGTGTGTGGGAGAGAGTGGCTGTGTGTGTGTGTGTGGGAGAGAGTGGCTGTGTGTGTGGGAGAGAGTGGCTGTGTGTGTGTGTGTGTGGGAGAGAGTGGCTGTGCGTGTGTGTGTCGGAGAGAGTGGCTGTGCGTGTGTGTGTCGGAGAGAGTGGCTGTGCGTGTGTGTGTGGGAGAGAGTGGCTGTGTGTGTGTGGGAGAGAGTGGCTGTGTGTGTGTGTGTGGGAGAGAGTGGCTGTGCGTGTGTGTGTGGGAGAGAGTGGCTGTGCGTGTGGGAGAGAGTGGCTGTGCGTGTGGGAGAGAGTGGCTGTGCGTGTGTGTGTGGGAGAGAGTGGCTGTGCGTGTGTGTGTGGGAGAGAGTGGCTGTGCGTGTGTGTGGGAGAGAGTGGCTGTGTGTGTGTGGGAGAGAGTGGCTGTGTGTGTGTGGGAGAGAGTGGCTGTGTGTGTGGGAGAGAGTGGCTGTGTGTGTGTGTGTGTGGGAGAGATTGGCTGTGTGTGTGTGTGTGTGGGAGAGAGTGGCTGTGTGTGTGGGAGAGAGTGGCTGTGTGTGTGTGTGGGAGAGAGTGGCTGTGTGTGTGGGAGAGAGTGGCTGTGTGTGTGGGAGAGAGTGGCTGTGTGGGTGGGAGAGAGTGGCTGTGTGTGTGTGTGTGGGAGAGAGTGGCTGTGCGTGTGTGTGTCGGAGAGAGTGGCTGTGCGTGTGTGTGTCGGAGAGAGTGGCTGTGTGTGTGTGTGTGGGAGAGAGTGGCTGTGTGTGTGTGTGGGAGAGAGTGGCTGTGTGTGTGTGTGTGTGGGAGAGAGTGGCTGTGCGTGTGTGTGTGGGAGAGAGTGGCTGTGCGTGTGGGAGAGAGTGGCTGTGCGTGTGTGTGTGGGAGAGAGTGGCTGTGCGTGTGGGAGAGAGTGGCTGTGCGTGTGGGAGAGAGTGGCTATGCGTGTGGGAGAGAGTGGCTGTGCGTGTGTGTGTGGGAGAGAGTGGCTGTGTGTGGGAGAGAGTGGCTGTGTGTGGGAGAGAGTGGCTGTGTGTGGGAGAGAGTGGCTGTGCGTGTGTGTGGGAGAGAGTGGCTGTGTGTGGGAGAGAGTGGCTGTGTGTGTGTGTGGGAGAGAGTGGCTGTGTGTGTGTGTGGGAGAGAGTGGCTGTGTGTGTGTGTGGGAGAGAGTGGCTGTGTGTGTGTGTGGGAGAGAGTGGCTGTGTGTGTGTGTGGGAGAGAGTGGCTGTGTGTGTGTGTGGGAGAGAGTGGCTGTGTGTGTGTGTGGGAGAGAGTGGCTGTGTGTGTGGGTGAGAGTGGCTGTGTGTGTGGGAGAGAGTGGCTGTGTGTGTGGGAGAGAGTGGCTGTGTGTGTGGGAGAGAGTGGCTGTGCGTGTGTGTGTCGGAGAGAGTGGCTGTGCGTGTGTGTGTCGGAGAGAGTGGCTGTGCGTGTGTGTGTCGGAGAGAGTGGCTGTGCGTGTGTGTGTGGGAGAGAGTGGCTGTGCGTGTGGGAGAGAGTGGCTGTGCGTGTGTGTGTCGGAGAGAGTGGCCGTGTGTGTGTGGGAGAGAGTGGCTGTGCGTGTGTGTGTCGGAGAGAGTGGCTGTGCGTGTGTGTGTGGGAGAGAGTGGCTGTGCGTGTGGGAGAGAGTGGCTGTGCGTGTGTGTGTGGGAGAGAGTGGCTGTGCGTGTGTGTGGGAGAGAGTGGCTGTGTGTGGGAGAGAGTGGCTGTGTGTGTGTGGGAGAGAGTGGCTGTGTGTGTGTGGGAGAGAGTGGCTGTGTGTGTGTGTGGGAGAGAGTGGCTGTGTGTGTGGGAGAGAGTGGCTGTGTGTGTGTGTGGGAGAGATTGGCTGTGTGTGTGTGTGTGTGTGGGAGAGAGTGGCTGTGTGTGTGGGAGAGAGTGGCTGTGTGTGTGTGTGTGTGGGAGAGAGTGGCTGTGTGTGTGTGTGGGAGAGAGTGGCTGTGTGTGTGTGTGGGAGAGAGTGGCTGTGCGTGTGTGTGTGGGAGAGAGTGGCTGTGCGTGTGGGAGAGAGTGGCTATGCGTGTGGGAGAGAGTGGCTGTGCGTGTGTGTGTGGGAGAGAGTGGCTATGCGTGTGGGAGAGAGTGGCTGTGCGTGTGTGTGTGGGAGAGAGTGGCTGTGTGTGGGAGAGAGTGGCTGTGCGTGTGTGTGGGAGAGAGTGGCTGTGTGTGGGAGAGAGTGGCTGTGTGTGTGTGTGGGAGAGAGTGGCTGTGTGTGTGTGTGGGAGAGAGTGGCTGTGTGTGTGTGTGTGGGAGAGAGTGGCTGTGTGTGTGGGAGAGAGTGGCTGTGTGTGTGTGTGTGTGGGAGAGAGTGGCTGTGCGTGTGTGTGTCGGAGAGAGTGGCTGTGCGTGTGTGTGTCGGAGAGAGTGGCTGTGCGTGTGTGTGTGGGAGAGAGTGGCTGTGTGTGTGTGGGAGAGAGTGGCTGTGTGTGTGTGTGTGGGAGAGAGTCGCTGTGCGTGTGTGTGTGGGAGAGAGTGGCTGTGCGTGTGGGAGAGAGTGGCTGTGCGTGTGGGAGAGAGTGGCTGTGCGTGTGTGTGTGGGAGAGAGTGGCTGTGCGTGTGTGTGTGGGAGAGAGTGGCTGTGCGTGTGTGTGGGAGAGAGTGGCTGTGTGTGTGTGGGAGAGAGTGGCTGTGTGTGTGGGAGAGAGTGGCTGTGTGTGTGTGTGTGTGGGAGAGATTGGCTGTGTGTGTGTGTGGGAGAGAGTGGCTGTGTGTGTGGGAGAGAGTGGCTGTGTGTGTGTGTGGGAGAGAGTGGCTGTGTGTGTGGGAGAGAGTGGCTGTGTGTGTGGGAGAGAGTGGCTGTGTGGGTGGGAGAGAGTGGCTGTGTGTGTGTGTGTGGGAGAGAGTGGCTGTGCGTGTGTGTGTCGGAGAGAGTGGCTGTGCGTGTGTGTGTCGGAGAGAGTGGCTGTGTGTGTGTGTGTGGGAGAGAGTGGCTGTGTGTGTGTGTGTGGGAGAGAGTGGCTGTGTGTGTGTGTGTGTGGGAGAGAGTGGCTGTGCGTGTGTGTGTGGGAGAGAGTGGCTGTGTGTGTGGGAGAGAGTGGCTGTGTGTGTGTGTGTGTGGGAGAGATTGGCTGTGTGTGTGTGTGGGAGAGAGTGGCTGTGTGTGTGGGAGAGAGTGGCTGTGTGTGTGTGTGGGAGAGAGTGGCTGTGTGTGTGGGAGAGAGTGGCTGTGTGTGTGGGAGAGAGTGGCTGTGTGGGTGGGAGAGAGTGGCTGTGTGTGTGTGTGTGGGAGAGAGTGGCTGTGCGTGTGTGTGTCGGAGAGAGTGGCTGTGCGTGTGTGTGTCGGAGAGAGTGGCTGTGTGTGTGTGTGTGGGAGAGAGTGGCTGTGTGTGTGTGTGTGGGAGAGAGTGGCTGTGTGTGTGTGTGTGTGGGAGAGAGTGGCTGTGCGTGTGTGTGTGGGAGAGAGTGGCTGTGCGTGTGGGAGAGAGTGGCTGTGCGTGTGTGTGTGGGAGAGAGTGGCTGTGCGTGTGGGAGAGAGTGGCTATGCGTGTGGGAGAGAGTGGCTGTGCGTGTGTGTGTGGGAGAGAGTGGCTGTGTGGGGGAGAGAGTGGCTGTGTGTGGGAGAGAGTGGCTGTGTGTGGGAGAGAGTGGCTGTGCGTGTGTGTGGGAGAGAGTGGCTGTGTGTGGGAGAGAGTGGCTGTGTGTGTGTGTGGGAGAGAGTGGCTGTGTGTGTGTGTGGGAGAGAGTGGCTGTGTGTGTGTGTGGGAGAGAGTGGCTGTGTGTGTGTGTGGGAGAGAGTGGCTGTGTGTGTGTGTGGGAGAGAGTGGCTGTGTGTGTGTGTGGGAGAGAGTGGCTGTGTGTGTGTGTGGGAGAGAGTGGCTGTGTGTGTGGGTGAGAGTGGCTGTGTGTGTGGGAGAGAGTGGCTGTGTGTGTGGGAGAGAGTGGCTGTGTGTGTGGGAGAGAGTGGCTGTGCGTGTGTGTGTCGGAGAGAGTGGCTGTGCGTGTGTGTGTCGGAGAGAGTGGCTGTGCGTGTGTGTGTCGGAGAGAGTGGCTGTGCGTGTGTGTGTGGGAGAGAGTGGCTGTGCGTGTGGGAGAGAGTGGCTGTGCGTGTGTGTGTCGGAGAGAGTGGCTGTGCGTGTGTGTGTGGGAGAGAGTGGCTGTGCGTGTGTGTGTCGGAGAGAGTGGCTGTGCGTGTGTGTGTGGGAGAGAGTGGCTGTGCGTGTGGGAGAGAGTGGCTGTGCGTGTGTGTGTGGGAGAGAGTGGCTGTGCGTGTGTGTGGGAGAGAGTGGCTGTGTGTCGGAGAGAGTGGCTGTGTGTGTGTGGGAGAGAGTGGCTGTGTGTGTGTGTGGGAGAGAGTGGCTGTGTGTGTGGGAGAGAGTGGCTGTGTGTGTGTGTGGGAGAGATTGGCTGTGTGTGTGTGTGTGTGGGAGAGAGTGGCTGTGTGTGTGGGAGAGAGTGGCTGTGTGTGTGTGTGTGGGAGAGAGTGGCTGTGTGTGTGTGTGTGGGAGAGAGTGGCTGTGTGTGTGTGTGGGAGAGAGTGGCTGTGTGTGTGTGTGTGTGTGTGGGAGAGAGTGGCCGTGCGCGTGTGTGTGTGGGAGAGAGTGGCCGTGCGCGTGTGTGTGTGGGAGAGAGTGGCCGTGCGCATGTGTGTGTGGGAGAGAGTGGCCGTGCGCGTGTGTGTGTGGGAGAGAGTGGCCGTGCGCGTGGGAAAGAGTGGCTGTGCGTGGGAGAGAGTGGCTGTGCGTGGGAGAGAGTGGCTGTGCGTGGGAGAGAGTGGCTGTGCGTGGGTGAGAGTGGCTGTGCGTGTGTGTGTGTGGGAGAGAGTGGCTGTGTGTGGGAGAGAGTGGCCGTGCGCGTGTGTGTGTGGGAGAGAGTGGCCGTGCGCGTGTGTGTGTGGGAGAGAGTGGCCGTGCGCGTGTGTGTGTGGGAGAGAGTGGCCGTGCGCGTGGGAAAGAGTGGCTGTGCGTGGGAGAGAGTGGCTGTGCGTGGGAGAGAGTGGCTGTGCGTGGGAGAGAGTGGCTGTGCGTGGGTGAGAGTGGCTGTGCGTGTGTGTGTGTGGGAGAGAGTGGCTGTGTGTGAGAGAGAGTGGCTGTGTGCGTGTGTGTGTGGGAGAGAGTGGCTGTGTGCGTGTGTGTGTGGGAGAGAGTGGCTGTGCGTGTGGGAGAGAGTGGCTGTGCGTGTGTGGGAGAGAGTGGCTGTGCGTGGGAGAGAGTGGCTGTGCGTGGGAGAGAGTGGCTGTGCGTGGGAGAGAGTGGCTGTGCGTGGGAGAGAGTGGCTGTGCGTGGGAGAGAGTGGCTGTGCGTGGGAGAGAGTGGCTGTGCGTGGGAGAGAGTGGCTGTGCGTGGGAGAGAGTGGCTGTGCGTGGGAGAGAGTGGCTGTGCGTGGGAGAGAGTGGCTGTGCGTGGGAGAGAGTGGCTGTGCGTGGGAGAGAGTGGCTGTGCGTGGGAGAGTGTGGCTGTGCGTGTGAGAGAGTGGCTGTGCGCGTGTGAGAGAGTGGCTGTGCGCGTGTGAGAGAGTGGCTGTGCGCGTGTGAGAGAGTGGCTGTGCGCGTGTGAGAGAGTGGCTGTGCGCGTGTGAGAGAGTGGCTGTGCGCGTGTGAGAGAGTGGCTGTGCGCGTGTGAGAGAGTGGCTGTGCGCGTGTGAGAGAGTGGCTGTGCGCGTGTGAGAGAGTGGCTGTGCGCGTGTGAGAGAGTGGCTGTGCGCGTGTGAGAGAGTGGCTGTGCGCGTGTGAGAGAGTGGCTGTGCGCGTGTGAGAGAGTGGCTGTGCGCGTGTGAGAGAGTGGCTGTGCGCGTGTGAGAGAGTGGCCGTGCGCGTGTTTGTGTGGGAGAGAGTGGCTGTGTGTGGGAGAGAGTGGCTGTGTGTGGGAGAGAGTGGCTGTGTGCGTGTGTGTGTGTGTGGGAGAGAGTGGCTGTGTGTGTGTGGGAGAGAGTGGCTGTGTGTGGGAGAGAGTGGCTGTGTGTGTGTGTGGGAGAGAGTGGCTGTGTGCGTGTGTGTGTGTGGGAGAGAGTGGCTGCGTGTGTGTGTGTGTGGGAGAGAGTGGCTGTGTGCGTGTGTGTGTGTGTGGGAGAGAGTGGCTGTGTGTGTGTGGGAGAGAGTGGCTGTGCGTGTGTGTGTGTGGGAGAGAGTGGCCGTGCGCGTGTGTGTGTGGGAGAGAGTGGCCGTGCGCGTGTGTGTGTGGGAGAGAGTGGCCGTGCGCGTGTGTGTGTGGGAGAGAGTGGCCGTGCGCGTGTGGGAGAGAGTGGCTGTGCGTGTGGGAGAGAGTGGCTGTGTGTGTGTGTGTGGGAGAGAGTGGCTGTGTGTGTGTGTGTGGGAGAGAGTGGCTGTGTGTGTGTGTGTGGGAGAGAGTGGCTGTGTGTGTGTGTGTGGGAGAGAGTGGCTGTGTGTGTGTGGGAGAGAGTGGCTGTGTGTGTGTGTGTGGGAGAGAGTGGCTGTGTGTGTGTGTGTGGGAGAGAGTGGCTGTGTGTGTGTGGGAGAGAGTGGCTTTGCGTGGGAGAGAGTGGCTGTGCGTGGGAGAGAGTGGCTGTGCGTGGGAGAGAGTGGCTGTGCGTGGGAGAGAGTGGCTGTGCGTGGGAGAGAGTGGCTGTGCGTGGGAGAGAGTGGCTGTGCGTGGGAGAGTGTGGCTGTGCGTGGGAGAGAGTGGCTGTGCGCGTGTGTGTGTGGGAGAGAGTGGCTGTGTGTGAGAGAGAGTGGCTGTGTGCGTGTGTGTTTGGGAGAGAGTGGCTGTGTGCGCTTGTGTGTGGGAGAGAGTGGCCGTGCGCGTGTGTGTGGGAGAGAGTGGCCGTCCGCGTGTGTGTGTGGCAGAGAGTGGCTGTGTGTGGGAGAGAGTGGCTGTGTGTGGGAGAGAGTGGTCTGTGTGTGGGAAAGAGTGGCTGAGTGCGTGTGTGTGTGGGAGAGAGTGGCTGTGTGCGTGTGTGTGTGGGAGAGAGTGGCTGTGTGCGTGTGTGTGTGGGAGAGAGTGGCTGTGTGCGTGTGTGTGTGTGTGTGGGAGAGAGTGGCTGTGTGTGTGTGTGTGTGTGGGAGAGAGTGGCTGTGTGTGTGGGAGAGAGTGGCTGTGTGTGTGGGAGAGAGTGGCTGTGTGTGGGAGAGAGTGGCTGTGTGTGGGAGAGAGTGGCTGTGTGGGGGAGAGAGTGGCTGTGTGGGGGAGAGAGTGGCTGTGTGTGGGAGAGAGTGGCTGTGTGTAGGAGAGAGTGGCTGTGTGTCGGAGAGAGTGGCTGTATGTGTGTGTGGGAGAGAGTGGCTGTGCGTGTGTGGGAGAGAGTGGCTGTGTGTGTGTGTGTGTGGGAGAGAGTGGCTGTGTGTGTGTGGGAGAGAGTGGCTGTGTGTGTGTGGGAGAGAGTGGCTGTGTGTGTGTGGGAGAGAGTGGCTGTGTGTGTGTGTGTGGGAGAGAGTGGCTGTGTGTGTGTGGGAGAGAGTGGCTGTGTGTGTGTGGGAGAGAGTGGCTGTGTGTGTGTGTGTGTGGGAGAGAGTGGCTGTGTGTGTGTGGGAGAGAGTGGCTGTGTGTGTGTGGGAGAGAGTGGCTGTGTGTGTGTGTGGGAGAGAGTGGCTGTGTGTGTGTGGGAGAGAGTGGCTGTGTGTGTGTGGGAGAGAGTGGCTGTGTGTGGGAGAGAGTGGCTGTGTGTGGGAGAGAGTGGCTGTGTGTGGGAGAGAGTGGCTGTGTGTGTGGGAGAGTGGCTGTGTGTGTGGGAGAGTGGCTGTGTGTGTGTGGGAGAGAGTGGCTGTGTGTGTGTGGGAGAGAGTGGCTGTGTGTGTGTGGGAGAGAGTGGCTGTGTGTGTGTGTGGGAGAGTGGCTGTGTGTGTGTGTGGGAGAGAGTGGCTGTGTGTGTGGGAGAGAGTGGCTGTGTGTGTGTGTGGGAGAGAGTGGCTGTGTGTGTGTGTGTTGGAGAGAGTGGCTGTGTGTGTGTGTGTGGGAGAGAGTGGCTGTGTGTGTGTGTCTGGGAGAGAGTGGCTGTGTGTGTGTGGGAGAGAGTGGCTGTGTGTGTGTGGGAGAGAGTGGCTGTGTGTGTGTGTGTGGGAGAGAGTGGCTGTGTGTGTGTGTGGGAGAGAGTGGCTGTGTGTGTGTGTGGGAGAGAGTGGCTGTGTGTGTGTGTGGGAGAGAGTGGCTGTGTGTGTGTGTGGGAGAGAGTGGCTGTGTGTGTGTGGGAGAGAGTGGCTGTGTGTGTGTGTGTGTGTGGGAGAGAGTGGCTGTGTGTGTGTGTGTGGGAGAGAGTAGCTGTGTGTGTGTGTGTGGGAGAGAGTGGCTGTGTGTGTGTGTGGGAGAGAGTGGCTGTGTGTGTGTGTGGGAGAGAGTGGCCGTGTGTGTGTGTGGGAGAGAGTGGCCGTGTGTGTGTGGGAGAGAGTGGCTGTGCGTGTGTGTGGGGGAGAGAGTGGTTGTGCGTGTGTGTGGGGGAGAGAGTGGTTGTGCGTGTGTGTGGGGGAGAGAGTGGTTGTGCGTGTGTGTGTGGGGGAGAGAGTGGTTGTGCGTGTGTGTGTGGGGGAGAGAGTGGCTGTGCGTGTGTGTGGGGGAGAGAGTGGCTGAGCGTGTGTGTGTGGGAGAGAGTGGCTGTGCGTGTGTGTGGGGGAGAGAGTGGTTGTGCGTGTGTGTGGGGGAGAGAGTGGCTGTGCGTGTGTGTGTGGGGGAGAGAGTGGCTGTGCGTGTGTGTGGGGGAGAGAGTGGCTGTGCGTGTGTGTGGGGGAGAGAGTGGCTGTGCGTGTGTGTGTGGGAGAGAGTGGCTGTGCGCGTGTGTGTGGGAGAGAGTGGCTGTGCGCGTGTGTGTGCGAGAGAGTGGCTGTGTGTGTGTGCGCGAGAGAGTGGCTGTGTGTGTGTGTGCGAGAGAGTGGCTGTGTGTGTGTGTGTGTGTGTGGGAGAGAGTGGCTGTGTGTGTGTGTGTGGGAGAGAGTAGCTGTGTGTGTGTGTGTGGGAGAGAGTGGCTGTGTGTGTGTGGGAGAGAGTGGCTGTGTGTGTGTGGGAGACAGTGGCCGTGTGTGTGTGTGGGAGAGAGTGGCCGTGTGTGTGTGTGGGAGAGAGTGGCCGTGTGTGTGTGGGAGAGAGTGGCTGTGCGTGTGTGTGGGGGAGAGAGTGGTTGTGCGTGTGTGTGGGGGAGAGAGTGGTTGTGCGTGTGTGTGTGGGGGAGAGAGTGGTTGTGCGTGTGTGTGTGTGGGAGAGAGTGGCTGTGTGTGTGTGTGTGGGAGAGAGTGGCTGTGTGTGTGTGGGAGAGAGTGGCTGTGTGTGTGTGGGAGAGAGTGGCTGTGTGTGTGTGGGAGAGAGTGGCTGTGTGTGTGTGTGTGGGAGAGAGTGGCTGTGTGTGTGTGTGGGAGAGAGTGGCTGTGTGTGTGTGTGGGAGAGAGTGGCTGTGTGTGTGTGTGGGAGAGAGTGGCTGTGTGTGTGTGTGGGAGAGAGTGGCTGTGTGTGTGTGTGGGAGAGAGTGGCTGTGTGTGTGTGGGAGAGAGTGGCTGTGTGTGTGTGTGTGTGTGTGGGAGAGAGTGGCTGTGTGTGTGTGGGAGAGAGTAGCTGTGTGTGTGTGTGTGGGAGAGAGTGGCTGTGTGTGTGTGGGAGAGAGTGGCTGTGTGTGTGTGTGGGAGAGAGTGGCTGTGTGTGTGTGTGGGAGAGAGTGGCCGTGTGTGTGTGGGAGAGAATGGCCGTGTGTGTGTGTGGGAGAGAGTGGCCGTGTGTGTGTGGGAGAGAGTGGCTGTGCGTGTGTGTGGGGGAGAGAGTGGTTGTGCGTGTGTGTGGGGGAGAGAGTGGTTGTGCGTGTGTGTGTGGGGGAGAGAGTGGCTGTGCGTGTGTGTGTGGGGGAGAGAGTGGCTGTGCGTGTGTGTGGGGGAGAGAGTGGCTGTGCGTGTGTGTGGGGGAGAGAGTGGCTGTGCGTGTGTGTGGGGGAGAGAGTGGCTGTGCGTGTGTGTGTGGGAGAGAGTGGCTGTGCGTGTGTGTGGGGGAGAGAGTGGTTGTGCGTGTGTGTGGGGGAGAGAGTGGCTGTGCGTGTGTGTGTGGGGGAGAGAGTGGCTGTGCGTGTGTGTGGGGGAGAGAGTGGCTGTGCGTGTGTGTGGGGGAGAGAGTGGCTGTGCGTGTGTGTGGGGGAGAGAGTGGCTGTGCGCGTGTGTGTGGGAGAGAGTGGCTGTGCGCGTGTGTGTGGGAGAGAGTGGCTGTGTGTGTGGGAGAGAGTGGCTGTGCGTGTGTGTGTGTGGGAGAGAGTGGCTGTGTGTGGGAGAGAGTGGCTGTGCGTGTGTGTGGGAGAGAGTGGCTGTGTGTCGGAGAGAGTGGCTGTGTGTGTGTGGGAGAGAGTGGCTGTGCGTGTGTGTGGGGGCGAGAGTGGCTGTGTGTGTGTGTGTGTGGGCGAGAGTGGCTGTGTGTGTGTGTGTGAGAGAGAGTGGCTGTGTGTGTGTGTGTGGGAGAGAGTGGCTGTGTGTGTGTGTGGGAGAGAGTGGCTGTGTGTGTGTGTAAGTGGGAGAGAGTGGCTGTGTGTGTGTGTGTGGGAGAGAGTGGCTGTGTGTGTGTGTGTGGGAGAGAGTGGCCGTGCGCGTGTGTGTGCGAGAGAGTGGCCGTGCGCGTGTGTGTGCGAGAGAGTGGCCGTGCGCGTGTGTGTGGGAGAGAGTGGCCGTGCGCGTGTGTGTGTGGGAGAGAGTGGCTGTGCGTGTGTGTGTGGGAGAGAGTGGCTGTCTGTGTGTGTGCGAGAGAGTGGCTGTGTGTGTGTGCGCGAGAGAGTGGCTGTGTGTGTGTGCGCGAGAGAGTGGCTGTGTGTGTGTGTGCGAGAGAGTGGCTGTGTGTGTGTGTGTGTGTGTGGGAGAGAGTGGCTGTGTGTGTGTGTGGGAGAGAGTAGCTGTGTGTGTGTGTGTGGGAGAGAGTGGCTGTGTGTGTGTGGGAGAGAGTGGCTGTGTGTGTGTGGGAGAGAGTGGCTGTGTGTGTGTGTGGGAGAGAGTGGCTGTGTGTGTGTGGGAGACAGTGGCCGTGTGTGTGTGTGGGAGAGAGAGGCCGTGTGTGTGTGTGGGAGAGAGTGGCTGTGTGTGTGTGGGAGAGAGTGGCTGTGCGTGTGTGTGGGGGAGAGAGTGGTTGTGCGTGTGTGTGGGGGAGAGAGTGGTTGTGCGTGTGTGTGTGGGGGAGAGAGTGGTTGTGCGTGTGTGTGTGGGGGAGAGAGTGGCTGTGCGTGTGTGTGTGGGGGAGAGAGTGGCTGTGCGTGTGTGTGGGGGAGAGAGTGGCTGTGCGTGTGTGTGTGGGAGAGAGTGGCTGTGCGTGTGTGTGGGGGAGAGAGTGGTTGTGCGTGTGTGTGGGGGAGAGAGTGGCTGTGCGTGTGTGTGTGGGGGAGAGAGTGGCTGTGCGTGTGTGTGGGGGAGAGAGTGGCTGTGCGTGTGTGTGTGGGAGAGAGTGGCTGTGTGTGTGTAGGAGAGAGTGGCTGTGCGCGTGTGTGTGGGAGAGAGTGGCTGTGCGCGTGTGTGTGGGAGAGAGTGGCTGTGCGTGTGTGTGTGGGAGAGAGTGGGTGTGTGTGTGGGAGAGAGTGGCTGTGCGTGTGTGTGTGTGGGAGAGAGTGGCTGTGTGTGGGAGAGAGTGGCTGTGGGTGTGTGTGGGAGAGAGTGGCTGTGTGTCGGAGAGAGTGGCTGTGTGTGTGTGGGAGAGAGTGGCTGTGCGTGTGTGTGTGGGGGCGAGAGTGGCTGTGTGTGTGTGTGTGGGCGAGAGTGGCTGTGTGTGTGTGTGTGTGGGAGAGAGTGGCTGTGTGTGTGTGTGTGAGAGAGAGTGGCTGTGTGTGTGTGTGTGTGTGGGAGAGAGTGGCTGTGTGTGTGTGTAAGTGGGAGAGAGTGGCTGTGTGTGTGTGTGTGGGAGAGAGTGGCTGTGTGTGTGTGGGAGAGAGTGGCCGTGCGCGTGTGTGTGCGAGAGAGTGGCCGTGCGCGTGTGTGTGCGAGAGAGTGGCCGTGCGCGTGTGTGTGCGAGAGAGTGGCCGTGCGCGTGTGTGTGGGAGAGAGTGGCCGTGCGCGTGTGTGTGTGGGAGAGAGTGGCTGTGCGTGTGTGTGTGGGAGAGAGTGGCTGTGTGTGTGTGTGCGAGAGAGTGGCTGTGTGTGTGTGTGCGAGAGAGTGGCTGTGTGTGTGTGCGCGAGAGAGTGGCTGTGTGTGTGTGTGCGAGAGAGTGGCTGTGTGTGTGTGGGAGAGAGTGGCTGTGTGTGTGGGAGAGAGTGGCTGTGTGTGTGTGGGAGAGAGTGGCTGTGTGTGTGTGGGAGAGAGTGGCTGTGTGTGTGGGAGAGAGTGGCTGTGTGTGTGGGAGAGAGTGGCTGTGTGTGTGGGAGAGAGTGGCTGTGTGTGTGAGAGAGAGTGGCTGTGTGTGGGGGAGAGAGTGGCTGTGTGTGTGTGTGTGTGTGTGTGGGAGAGAGTGGCTGTGCGTGTGTGTGTGGGGGCGAGAGTGGGTGTGTGTGTGTGTGTGGGAGAGAGTGGCTGTGTGTGTGTGTGGGAGAGAGTGGCTGTGTGTGTGGGAGAGAGTGGCTGTGTGTGTGGGAGAGAGTGGCTGTGTGTGTGGGAGAGAGTGGCTGTGTGTGTGAGAGAGAGTGGCTGTGTGTGGGGGAGAGAGTGGCTGTGTGTGTGTGTGTGTGGGAGAGAGTGGCTGTGCGTGTGTGTGTGGGGGCGAGAGTGGGTGTGTGTGTGTGTGTGGGAGAGAGTGGCTGTGTGTGTGTGTGGGAGAGAGTGGCTGTGCGTGTGTGTGTGGGAGAGAGTGGCTGTGTGTGTGTGTGTGGGAGAGAGTGGCTGTGCGTGTGTGTGTGGGAGAGAGTGGCTGTGTGTGTGTGGGAGAGAGTGGCTGTGTGTGTGTGTGGGAGAGAGTGGCTGTGTGTGTGTGTAAGTGGGAGAGAGTGGCTGTGTGTGTGTGTGTGGGAGAGAGTGGCTGTGTGTGTGTGTGTGGGAGAGAGTGGCTGTGCGCGTGTGTGTGGGAGAGAGTGGCCGTGCGCGTGTGTGTGGGAGAGAGTGGCCGTGCGCGTGTGTGTGTGGGAGAGAGTGGCTGTGCGTGTGTGTGTGGGAGAGAGTGGCCGTGTGTGTGTGGGAGAGAGTGGCTGTGCGTGTGTGTGTGGGAGAGAGTGGCTGTGCGTGTGTGTGTGTGGGAGAGTGTGGCTGTGTGTGGGAGAGAGTGGCTGTGTGTGTGTGTGGGAGAGAGTGGCTGTGTGTGTGTGGGAGAGAGTGGCTGTGTGTGTGTGGGAGAGAGTGGCTGTGTGTGTGTGGGAGAGAGTGGCTGTGTGTGTGTGTGTGGGAGAGAGTGGCTGTGTGTGTGTGTGCGAGAGAGTGGCTATGCGTGTGTGTGTGTGTGGGAGAGAGTGGCTGTGTGTGTGTGTGCGAGAGAGTGGCTGTGTGTGTGTGCGAGAGAGTGGCTGTGTGTGTGTGCGAGAGAGTGGCTGTGTGTGTGTGTGCGAGAGAGTGGCTGTGTGTGTGTGTGCGAGAGAGTGGCTGTGTGTGTGTGTGCGAGAGAGTGGCTGTGTGTGTGTGTGCGAGAGAGTGGCTGTGTGTGTGTGTGCGAGAGAGTGGCTGTGCGTGTGTGTGTGGGGGCGAGAGTGGGTGTGTGTGTGTGTGTGGGGGCGAGAGTGGGTGTGTGTGTGTGTGTGGGAGAGAGTGGCTGTGTGTGTGTGGGAGAGAGTGGCTGTGTGTGTGTGGGAGAGAGTGGCTGTGTGTGTGGGAGAGAGTGGCTGTGTGTGTGAGAGAGAGTGGCTGTGTGTGGGGGAGAGAGTGGCTGTGTGTGTGTGTGTGTGTGGGAGAGAGTGGCTGTGCGTGTGTGTGTGTGGGCGAGAGTGGGTGTGTGTGTGTGTGTGGGAGAGAGTGGCTGTGTGTGTGTGTGGGAGAGAGTGGCTGTGTGCGTGTGTGTGTGGGGGCGAGAGTGGCTGTGTGTGTGTGTGTGGGCGAGAGTGGCTGTGTGTGTGTGTGTGGGAGAGAATGGCTGTGTGTGTGTGTGTGGGAGAGAGTGGCTGTGTGTGTGTGTGTGGGAGAGAGTGGCTGTGTGTGTGTGTCAGTGGGAGAGAGTGGCTGTGTGTGTGTGTGTGGGAGAGAGTGGCTGTGTGTGTGTGTGTGGGAGAGAGTGGCCGTGCGCGTGTGTGTGGGAGAGAGTGGCCGTGCGCGTGTGTGCGCGAGAGAGTGGCCGTGCGCGTGTGTGTGGGAGAGAGTGGCTGTGCGTGTGTGTGTGGGAGAGAGTGGCTGTGCGTGTGTGTGTGGGAGAGAGTGGCTGTGTGCGTGTGTGTGTGTGTGGGAGAGAGTGGCTGTGTGCGTGTGTGTGTGTGTGGGAGAGAGTGGCTGTGTGCGTGTGTGTGTGTGTGGGAGAGAGTGGCTGTGTGTGGGAGAGAGTGGCTGTGTGTGGGAGAGAGTGGCTGTGTGTGGGAGAGAGTGGCTGTGTGTGGGAGAGAGTGGCTGTGTGTGGGAGAGAGTGGCTGTGTGTGTGCGAGAGAGTGGCTGTGTGTGTGTGTGGGAGAGAGTGGCTGTGTGTGTGTGTGTGTGGGAGAAAGTGGCTGTGTGTGTGTGGGAGAAAGTGGCTGTGTGTGTGTGGGAGAGAGTGGCTGTGTGTGTGTGTGGGAGAGAGTGGCTGTGTGTGTGTGTGTGGGAGAGAGTGGCTGTGTGTGTGGGAGAGAGTGGCTGTGTGTGTGTGTGGGAGAGAGTGGCTGTGTGTGTGTGTGGGAGAGAGTGGCCGTGCGCGTGTGTGTGTGGGAGAGAGTGGCCGTGCGCGTGTGTGTGTGGGAGAGAGTGGCCGTGCGTGTGTGTGTGTGTGGGAGAGAGTGGCTGTGCGTGTGTGTGTGGGAGAGAGTGGCTGTGCGTGTGGGAGAGAGTGGCTGTGTGTGTGTGTGGGAGAGAGTGGCTGTGTGTGTGTGTGGGAGAGAGTGGCTGTGTGTGTGTGGGAGAGAGTGGCCGTGCGCGTGTGTGTGTGGGAGAGAGTGGCCGTGCGCGTGTGTGTGTGGGAGAGAGTGGCTGTGTGTGTGTGTGTGTGGGAGAGAGTGGCTGTGCGTGTGTGTGTGGGAGAGAGTGGCTGTGCGTGTGGGAGAGAGTGGCTGTGCGTGTGGGAGAGAGTGGCTGTGTGTGTGTGTGGGAGAGAGTGTGTGTGTGTGGGAGAGAGTGGCTGTGTGTGTGTGTGGGAGAGAGTGGCTGTGTGTGTGTGTGGGAGAGAGTGGCCGTGCGCGTGTGTGTGTGGGAGAGAGTGGCCGTGCGCGTGTGTGTGTGGGAGAGAGTGGCCGTGCGCGTGTGTGTGTGGGAGAGAGTGGCTGTGTGCGTGTGTGTGTGGGAGAGAGTGGCTGTGTGCGCTTGTGTGTGGGAGAGAGTGGCCGTGCGCGTGTGTGTGGGAGACAGTCGCCGTCCGCGTGTGTGTGTGGGAGAGAGTGGCTGTGTGTGGGAGAGAGTGGCTGTGTGCGTGTGTGTGTGGGAAAGAGTGGCTGTGTGCGTGTGTGTGTGGGAGAGAGTGGCCGTGCGCGTGTGTGTGTGGGAGAGAGTGGCCGTGCGCGTGTGTGTGTGGGAGAGAGTGGCCGTGCGCGTGTGTGTGTGGGAGAGAGTGGCCGTGCGCGTGTGTGTGTGGGAGAGAGTGGCCGTGCGCGTGTGTGTGTGGGAGAGAGTGGCCGTGCGCGTGTGTGTGTGGGAGAGAGTGGCCGTGTGTGTGTGTGGGAGAGAGTGGCCGTGTGTGTGTGGGAGAGAGTGGCCGTGCGCGTGTGTGTGTGGGAGAGAGTGGCCGTGCGTGTGTGTGTGTGGGAGAGAGTGGCCGTGTGTGTGTGGGAGAGAGTGGCCGTGTGTGTGTGGGAGAGAGTGGCCGTGTGTGGGAGAGAGTGGCCGTGTGTGGGAGAGAGTGGCCGTGCGTGGGAGAGAGTGGCCGTGCGTGGGAGAGAGTGGCCGTGCGTGGGAGAGAGTGGCCGTGCGTGGGAGAGAGTGGCCGTGCGTGGGAGAGAGTGGCCGTGCGTGGGAGAGAGTGGCCGTGCGTGGGAGAGAGTGGCCGTGCGTGGGAGAGAGTGGCTGTGCGTGGGAGAGAGTGGCTGTGCGTGGGAGAGAGTGGCTGTGCGCGTGTGTGTGTGTGGGAGAGAGTGGCCGTGCGTGTGTGTGTGTGTGGGAGAGAGTGGCTGTGTGCGTGTGTGTGTGTGTGTGTGGGAGAGAGTGGCTGTGTGTGTGTGGGAGAGAGTGGCTGTGTGTGTGTGTGTGTGGGGGGGAGAGAGTGGCTGTATGTGGGAGAGAGTGGCTGTGTGTGTGTGTGGGAGAGAGTGGCTGTGTGCGTGTGTGTGTGTGTGGGAGAGAGTGGCTGTGTGTGGGAGAGAGTGGCTGTGTGTGGGAGAGAGTGGCTGTGTGTGTGGGGGAGAGAGTGGCTGTATGTGGGAGAGAGTGGCTGTGTGTGTGTGTGGGAGAGAGTGGCTGTGTGCGTGTGTGTGTGTGTGTGTGGGAGAGAGTGGCTGTGTGTGTGTGGGAGAGAGTGGCTGTGTGTGTGTGTGTGTGGGGGGGAGAGAGTGGCTGTATGTGGGAGAGAGTGGCTGTGTGTGTGTGTGGGAGAGAGTGGCTGTGTGCGTGTGTGTGTGTGTGGGAGAGAGTGGCTGTGTGTGGGAGAGAGTGGCTGTGTGTGGGAGAGAGTGGCTGTGTGTGTGGGGGAGAGAGTGGCTGTATGTGGGAGAGAGTGGCTGTGTGTGTGTGTGGGAGAGAGTGGCTGTGTGCGTGTGTGTGTGTGTGGGAGAGAGTGGCTGTGTGTGGGAGAGAGTGGCTGTGTGTGGGAGAGAGTGGCAGTGTGTGGGAGAGAGTGGCTGTGTGTGTGTGTGTGGGAGAGAGTGGCTGTGTGTGTGGGAGAGTGGCTGTGTGTGTGGGAGAGTGGCTGTGTGTGTGGGAGAGTGGCTGTGTGTGTGGGAGAGTGGCTGTGTGTGTGGGAGAGTGGCTGTGTGTGTGGGAGAGTGGCTGTGTGTGGGAGAGAGTGGCTGTGTGTGTGTGTGGGAGAGAGTGGCTGTGTGCGTGTGTGTGTGTGTGGGAGAGAGTGGCTGTGTGTGGGAGAGAGTGGCTGTGTGCTTGTGTGTGTGTGTGGGAGAGAGTGGCTGTGTGTGGGAGAGAGTGGCTGTGTGTGTGTGTGGGAGAGAGTGGCTGTGTGCGTGTGTGTGTGTGTGGGAGAGAGTGGCTGTGTGTGGGAGAGAGTGGGTGTGTGTGTGGGAGAGAGTGGGTGTGTGTGGGAGAGAGTGGCTGTGTGTGGGTGTGTGTGTGGGAGAGAGTGGCTGTGTGTGTGTGTGGGAGAGAGTGGCTGTGTGTGTGTGTGTGTGTGGGAGAGAGTGGCTGTGTGTGTGTGTGTGGGAGAGAGTGGCTGTGTGTGTGTGTGTGTGTGTGTGTGGGAGAGAGTGGCTGTGTGTGTGTGTGTGTGGGAGAGAGTGGCTGTGTGTGTGTGTGTGGGAGAGAGTGGCTGTGTGTGTGTGTGGGAGAGAGTGGCTGTGTGTGTGTGTGTGGGAGAGAGTGGCTGTGTGTGTGTGTGTGGGAGAGAGTGGCTGTGTGTGTGTGTGTGGGAGAGAGTGGCTGTGTGTGTGTGTGTGGGAGAGAGTGGCTGTGTGTGTGTGTGGGAGAGAGTGGCTGTGTGTGTGTGTGTGGGAGAGAGTGGCTGTGTGTGTGTGTGTGGGAGAGAGTGGCTGTGTGTGTGTGGGAGAGAGTGGCTGTGTGTGTGTGTGGGAGAGAGTGGCTGTGTGTGTGTGTGGGAGAGAGTGGCTGTGTGTGTGTGTGGGAGTGAGTGGCTGTGTGTGTGTGGGAGAGAGTGGCTGTGTGTGTGGGAGAGAGTGGCTGTGTGTGTGTGTGTGTGGGAGAGAGTGGCTGTGTGTGTGTGTGGGAGTGAGTGGCTGTGTGTGTGTGGGAGAGAGTGGCTGTGTGTGTGGGAGAGAGTGGCTGTGTGTGTGTGTGTGTGGGAGAGAGTGGCTGTGTGTGTGTGTGTGTGGGAGAGAGTGGCTGTGTGTGTGTGTGGGTGGGAGAGAGTGGTTGTGTGTGTGTGGGTGAGAGTGGTTGTGTGTGTGTGTGGGAGAGAGTGGCTGTGTGTGTGTGTGTGGGAGAGAGTGGCTGTGTGTGTGTGTGGGAGAGAGAGTGGCTGTGTGTGTGTGGGAGAGAGTGGCTGTGCGTGTGTGTGTGGGAGAGAGTGGCTGTGTGTGTGTGGGAGAGAGTGGCTGTGTGTGTGTGTGGGAGAGAGTGGCTGTGTGTGTGTGTGGGAGAGAGTGGCTGTGTGTGTGTGTGGGAGAGAGTGGCTGTGTGTGTGTGTGTGGGAGAGAGTGGCTGTGTGTGTGTGTGTGTGGGAGAGAGTGGCTGTGTGTGTGTGGGAGAGAGTGGCTGTGTGTGTGTGTGGGTGGGAGAGAGTGGCTGTGTGTGTGTGTGTGTGGGTGAGAGTGGTTGTGTGTGGGGGGGAGAGAGTGGTTGTGTGTGTGTGTGGGAGAGAGTGGCTGTGTGTGTGTGGGGGGGAGAGAGTGGTTGTGTGTGTGTGTGGGGGAGAGAGTGGTTGTGTGTGTGTGTGTGGGGGAGAGAGTGGCTGTGTGTCGGAGAGAGTGGCTGTGTGTGTGTGTGGGAGAGAGTGTGGGGGAGAGAGTGGTTGTGTGTGTGTGTGGGGGAGAGAGTGGTTGTGCGTGTGTGTGGGGGAGAGAGTGGCTGTGCGTGTGTGTGGGGGAGAGAGTGGCTGTGCGTGTGTGTGGGGGAGAGAGTGGCTGTGCGTGTGTGTGGGGGAGAGAGTGGCTGTGCGTGTATGTGTGGGAGAGAGTGGCTGTGCGTGTGTGTGTGGGAGAGAGTGGCTGTGTGTGTGTGGGAGAGAGTGGCTGTGTGTGTGTGTGGGAGAGAGTGGCTGTGTGTGTGTGTGTGTGTGAGAGAGTGGCTGTGTGTGTGTGTGTGGGAGAGAGTGGCTGTGTGTGTGTGTGAGAGAGAGAGTGGCTGTGTGTGTGTGTGTGAGAGAGAGAGTGGCTGTGTGTGTGTGTGTGAGAGAGAGTGGCCGTGCGCGTGTGTGTGCGAGAGAGTGGCCGTGCGCGTGTGTGTGGGAGAGAGTGGCCGTGCGCGTGTGTGTGTGGGAGAGAGTGGCTGTGCGTGTGTGTGTGGGAGAGAGTGGCTGTGCGTGTGTGTGTGGGAGAGAGTGGCTGTGTGCGTGCGTGTGTGTGTGGGAGAGAGTGGCTGTGTGCGTGTGTGTGTGTGTGGGAGAGAGTGGCTGTGTGCGTGTGTGTGTGTGTGGGAGAGAGTGGCTGTGTGTGTGTGTGTGGGAGAGAGTGGCTGTGTGTGGGAGAGAGTGGCTGTGTGTGGGAGAGAGTGGCTGTGTGTGGGAGAGAGTGGCTGTGTGTGGGAGAGAGTGGCTGTGTGTGTGCGAGAGAGTGGCTGTGTGTGTGTGTGGGAGAGAGTGGCTGTGTGTGTGTGTGTGTGGGAGAAAGTGGCTGTGTGTGTGTGGGAGAAAGTGGCTGTGTGTGTGTGGGAGAGAGTGGCTGTGTGTGTGTGTGGGAGAGAGTGGCTGTGTGTGTGTGTGTGGGAGAGAGTGGCTGTGTGTGTGGGAGAGAGTGGCTGTGTGTGTGTGTGGGAGAGAGTGGCTGTGTGTGTGTGTGGGAGAGAGTGGCCGTGCGCGTGTGTGTGTGGGAGAGAGTGGCCGTGCGCGTGTGTGTGTGGGAGAGAGTGGCCGTGCGTGTGTGTGTGTGTGGGAGAGAGTGGCTGTGCGTGTGTGTGTGGGAGAGAGTGGCTGTGCGTGTGGGAGAGAGTGGCTGTGTGTGTGTGTGGGAGAGAGTGGCTGTGTGTGGGAGAGAGTGGCTGTGTGTGTGTGTGGGAGAAAGTGGCTGTGTGTGTGTGGGAGAGAGTGGCCGTGCGCGTGTGTGTGTGGGAGAGAGTGGCCGTGCGCGTGTGTGTGTGGGAGAGAGTGGCTGTGTGCGTGTGTGTGTGGGAGAGAGTGGCTGTGCGTGTGTGTGTGGGAGAGAGTGGCTGTGCGTGTGGGAGAGAGTGGCTGTGTGTGTGTGTGGGAGAGAGTGTGTGTGTGTGGGAGAGAGTGGCTGTGTGTGTGTGTGGGAGAGAGTGGCTGTGTGTGTGTGTGGGAGAGAGTGGCCGTGCGCGTGTGTGTGTGGGAGAGAGTGGCCGTGCGCGTGTGTGTGTGGGAGAGAGTGGCCGTGCGCGTGTGTGTGTGGGAGAGAGTGGCTGTGTGCGTGTGTGTGTGGGAGAGAGTGGCTGTGTGCGCTTGTGTGTGGGAGAGAGTGGCCGTGCGCGTGTGTGTGGGAGAGAGTCGCCGTCCGCGTGTGTGTGTGGGAGAGAGTGGCTGTGTGTGGGAGAGAGTGGCTGTGTGCGTGTGTGTGTGGGAAAGAGTGGCTGTGTGCGTGTGTGTGTGGGAGAGAGTGGCCGTGCGCGTGTGTGTGTGGGAGAGAGTGGCCGTGCGCGTGTGTGTGTGGGAGAGAGTGGCCGTGCGCGTGTGTGTGTGGGAGAGAGTGGCCGTGCGCGTGTGTGTGTGGGAGAGAGTGGCCGTGCGCGTGTGTGTGTGGGAGAGAGTGGCCGTGCGTGTGTGTGTGTGGGAGAGAGTGGCCGTGTGTGTGTGGGAGAGAGTGGCCGTGTGTGTGTGGGAGAGAGTGGCCGTGCGTGTGTGTGTGTGGGAGAGAGTGGCCGTGTGTGTGTGGGAGAGAGTGGCCGTGTGTGTGTGGGAGAGAGTGGCCGTGTGTGGGAGAGAGTGGCCGTGCGTGGGAGAGAGTGGCCGTGCGTGGGAGAGAGTGGCCGTGCGTGGGAGAGAGTGGCCGTGCGTGGGAGAGAGTGGCCGTGCGTGGGAGAGAGTGGCCGTGCGTGGGAGAGAGTGGCCGTGCGTGGGAGAGAGTGGCCGTGCGTGGGAGAGAGTGGCCGTGCGTGGGAGAGAGTGGCCGTGCGTGGGAGAGAGTGGCCGTGCGTGGGAGAGAGTGGCTGTGCGCGTGTGTGTGTGGGAGAGAGTGGCCGTGCGCGTGTGTGTGTGGGAGAGAGTGGCCGTGCGTGTGTGTGTGTGTGGGAGAGAGTGGCCGTGTGTGTGTGTGTGTGGGAGAGAGTGGCCGTGCGCGTGTGTGTGTGGGAGAGAGTGGCCGTGCGTGTGTGTGTGTGTGGGAGAGAGTGGCCGTGTGTGTGTGTGTGTGGGAGAGAGTGGCTGTGTGTGTGTGGGAGAGAGTGGCTGTGTGTGTGTGTGTGTGGGGGGGAGAGAGTGGCTGTATGTGGGAGAGAGTGGCTGTGTGTGTGTGTGGGAGAGAGTGGCTGTGTGCGTGTGTGTGTGTGTGGGAGAGAGTGGCTGTGTGTGGGAGAGAGTGGCTGTGTGTGGGAGAGAGTGGCTGTGTGTGTGTGTGTGTGGGGGAGAGAGTGGCTGTATGTGGGAGAGAGTGGCTGTGTGTGTGTGTGGGAGAGAGTGGCTGTGTGCGTGTGTGTGTGTGTGGGAGAGAGTGGCTGTGTGTGGGAGAGAGTGGCTGTGTGTGGGAGAGAGTGGCTGTGTGTGGGAGAGAGTGGCAGTGTGTGGGAGAGAGTGGCTGTGTGTGTGTGTGTGGGAGAGAGTGGCTGTGTGTGTGGGAGAGTGGCTGTGTGTGTGGGAGAGTGGCTGTGTGTGTGGGAGAGTGGCTGTGTGTGTGGGAGAGTGGCTGTGTGTGGGAGAGAGTGGCTGTGTGTGGGAGAGAGTGGCTGTGTGTGGGAGAGAGTGGGTGTGTGTGTGGGAGAGAGTGGCTGTGTGTGGGTGTGTGTGTGGGAGAGAGTGGGTGTGTGTGGGAGAGAGTGGCTGTGTGTGGGTGTGTGTGTGGGAGAGAGTGGCTGTGTGTGTGTGTGGGAGAGAGTGGCTGTGTGTGTGTGTGTGTGTGGGAGAGAGTGGCTGTGTGTGTGTGTGTGGGAGAGAGTGGCCGTGTGTGTGTGTGTGTGGGAGAGAGTGGCTGTGCGTGTGTGTGTGTGGGAGAGAGTGGCTGTGTGTGTGTGTGTGTGTGGGAGAGAGTGGCTGTGTGTGTGTGTGTGTGGGAGAGAGTGGCTGTGTGTGTGTGTGTGGGAGAGAGTGGCTGTGTGTGTGTGTGGGAGAGAGTGGCTGTGTGTGTGTGTGTGGGAGAGAGTGGCTGTGTGTGTGTGTGTGGGAGAGAGTGGCTGTGTGTGTGTGTGTGGGAGAGAGTGGCTGTGTGTGTGTGTGTGGGAGAGAGTGGCCGTGTGTGTGTGTGTGTGGGAGAGAGTGGCTGTGTGTGTGTGGGAGAGAGTGGCTGTGTGTGTGTGTGTGTGGGGGGGAGAGAGTGGCTGTATGTGGGAGAGAGTGGCTGTGTGTGTGTGTGGGAGAGAGTGGCTGTGTGCGTGTGTGTGTGTGTGGGAGAGAGTGGCTGTGTGTGGGAGAGAGTGGCTGTGTGTGGGAGAGAGTGGCTGTGTGTGGGAGAGAGTGGCTGTGTGTGTGTGTGTGTGGGGGAGAGAGTGGCTGTATGTGGGAGAGAGTGGCTGTGTGTGTGTGTGGGAGAGAGTGGCTGTGTGCGTGTGTGTGTGTGTGGGAGAGAGTGGCTGTGTGTGGGAGAGAGTGGCTGTGTGTGGGAGAGAGTGGCTGTGTGTGGGAGAGAGTGGCAGTGTGTGGGAGAGAGTGGCTGTGTGTGTGTGTGTGGGAGAGAGTGGCTGTGTGTGTGGGAGAGTGGCTGTGTGTGTGGGAGAGTGGCTGTGTGTGTGGGAGAGTGGCTGTGTGTGTGGGAGAGTGGCTGTGTGTGGGAGAGAGTGGCTGTGTGTGGGAGAGAGTGGCTGTGTGTGGGAGAGAGTGGGTGTGTGTGTGGGAGAGAGTGGCTGTGTGTGGGTGTGTGTGTGGGAGAGAGTGGGTGTGTGTGGGAGAGAGTGGCTGTGTGTGGGTGTGTGTGTGGGAGAGAGTGGCTGTGTGTGTGTGTGGGAGAGAGTGGCTGTGTGTGTGTGTGTGTGTGGGAGAGAGTGGCTGTGTGTGTGTGTGTGGGAGAGAGTGGCTGTTTGTGTGTGTGTGTGTGTGTGTGGGAGAGAGTGGCTGTGTGTGTGTGTGTGTGGGAGAGAGTGGCTGTGTGTGTGTGTGTGTGGGAGAGAGTGGCTGTGTGTGTGTGTGTGGGAGAGAGTGGCTGTGTGTGTGTGTGGGAGAGAGTGGCTGTGTGTGTGTGTGTGGGAGAGAGTGGCTGTGTGTGTGTGTGTGGGAGAGAGTGGCTGTGTGTGTGTGTGTGGGAGAGAGTGGCTGTGTGTGTGTGTGTGGGAGAGAGTGGCTGTGTGTGTGTGTGTGGGAGAGAGTGGCTGTGTGTGTGTGTGTGTGGGAGAGAGTGGCTGTGTGTGTGTGTGGGAGTGAGTGGCTGTGTGTGTGTGGGAGAGAGTGGCTGTGTGTGTGGGAGAGAGTGGCTGTGTGTGTGTGTGTGTGGGAGAGAGTGGCTGTGTGTGTGTGTGTGTGGGAGAGAGTGGCTGTGTGTGTGTGTGGGTGGGAGAGAGTGGCTGTGTGTGTGTGGGTGAGAGTGGTTGTGTGTGTGTGTGGGAGAGAGTGGCTGTGTGTGTGTGTGTGGGAGAGAGTGGCTGTGTGTGTGTGTGGGAGAGAGAGTGGCTGTGTGTGTGGGAGAGAGAGTGGCTGTGCGTGTGTGTGTGGGAGAGAGTGGCTGTGTGTGTGTGGGAGAGAGTGGCTGTGTGTGTGTGTGGGAGAGAGTGGCTGTGTGTGTGTGTGGGAGAGAGTGGCTGTGTGTGTGTGTGGGAGAGAGTGGCTGTGTGTGTGTGTGTGGGAGAGAGTGGCTGTGTGTGTGTGTGTGTGTGTGTGTGGGAGAGAGTGGCTGTGTGTGTGTGTGGGTGGGAGAGAGTGGCTGTGTGTGTGTGTGGGTGGGAGAGAGTGGCTGTGTGTGTGTGTGTGTGGGTGAGAGTGGTTGTGTGTGGGGGGGAGAGAGTGGTTGTGTGTGTGTGTGGGAGAGAGTGGCTGTGTGTGTGTGGGGGGGAGAGAGTGGTTGTGTGTGTGTGTGGGGGAGAGAGTGGTTGTGTGTGTGTGTGTGGGGGAGAGAGTGGCTGTGTGTCGGAGAGAGTGGCTGTGTGTGTGTGTGGGAGAGAGTGTGGGGGAGAGAGTGGTTGTGTGTGTGTGTGGGGGAGAGAGTGGTTGTGCGTGTGTGTGGGGGAGAGAGTGGCTGTGCGTGTGTGTGGGGGAGAGAGTGGCTGTGCGTGTGTGTGGGGGAGAGAGTGGCTGTGCGTGTGTGTGTGGGAGAGAGTGGCTGTGCGTGTGTGTGTGGGAGAGAGTGGCTGTGTGTGTGTGGGAGAGAGTGGCTGTGTGTGTGTGTGGGAGAGAGTGGCTGTGTGTGTGTGTGTGAGAGAGTGGCTGTGTGTGTGTGTGTGGGAGAGAGTGGCTGTGTGTGTGTGAGAGAGAGAGTGGCTGTGTGTGTGTGTGTGAGAGAGAGTGGCTGTGTGTGTGTGTGTGAGAGAGAGTGGCTGTGTGTGTGTGTGTGTGAGAGAGAGTGGCTGTGTGTGTGTGTGTGAGAGAGAGAGTGGCTGTGTGTGTGTGTGTGAGAGAGAGTGGCTGTGTGTGTGTGGGGGAGAGAGTGGGGGAGAGAGTGGTTGTGTGTGTGTGTGGGGGAGAGAGTGGCTGTGTGTGTGTGAGAGAGAGAGAGTGACTGTGTGTGTGTGTGTGAGAGAGAGTGGCTGTGTGTGTGTGTGAGAGAGAGAGTGGCTGTGTGTGTGTGTGAGAGAGAGAGAGTGGCTGTGTGTGTGTGTGAGAGAGAGAGAGTGGCTGTGTGTGTGTGTGAGAGAGAGAGAGTGGCTGTGTGTGTGTGTGTGTGAGAGAGAGAGAGAGTGGCTGTGTGTGTGTGTGAGAGAGAGAGAGTGGCTGTGTGTGTGTGTGTGAGAGAGAGAGAGAGAGAGAGTGGCTGTGTGTGTGTGTGGGAGAGAGTGGCTGTGTGTGTGTGTGGGAGAGAGTGGCTGTGTGTGTGTGTGGGAGAGAGTGGCTGTGTGTGTGTGTGGGAGAGAGTGGCTGTGTGTGTGTGTGGGAGAGAGTGGCTGTGTGTGTGTGTGGGAGAGAGTGGCTGTGTGTGTGTGTGGGAGAGAGTGGCTGTGTGTGTGTGTGGGAGAGAGTGGCTGTGTGTGTGTGGGAGAGAGTGGCTGTGTGTGTGTGTGGGAGAGAGTGGCTGTGTGTGTGTGTGGGAGAGAGTGGCTGTGTGTGTGTGTGGGAGAGAGTGGCTGTGTGTGTGTGTGAGAGAGAGTGGCTGTGTGTGTGTGTGGGAGAGAGTGGCTGTGTGTGTGTGTGTGGGAGAGAGTGGCTGTGTGTGTGTGTGTGTGTGGGAGAGAGTGGCTGTGTGTGTGTGTGGGTGGGAGAGAGTGGCTGTGTGTGTGTGTGTGGGTGAGAGTGGTTGTGTGTGGGGGGGAGAGAGTGGTTGTGTGTGTGTGTGGGGGAGAGAGTGGTTGTGTGTGTGTGTGGGGGAGAGAGTGGCTGTGTGTCGGAGAGAGTGGCTGTGTGTGTGTGTGGGAGAGAGTGTGGGGGAGAGAGTGGTGTGTGTGTGTGGGGGAGAGAGTGGTTGTGCGTGTGTGTGGGGGAGAGAGTGGTTGTGCGTGTGTGTGGGGGAGAGAGTGGCTGTGCGTGTGTGTGTGGGAGAGAGTGGCTGTGCGTGTGTGTGTGGGAGAGAGTGGCTGTGCGTGTGTGTGTGGGAGAGAGTGGCCGTGTGTGTGTGGGAGAGAGTGGCTGTGCGTGTGTGTGTGGGAGAGAGTGGCTGTGTGTGTGTGGGAGAGAGTGGCTGTGTGTGTGTGGGAGAGAGTGCCTGTGTGTGTGTGTGGGAGAGAGTGGCTGTGTGTGTGTGTGGGAGAGAGTGGCTGTGTGTGTGTGTGGGAGAGAGTGGCTGTGCGTGTGTGTGTGGGAGAGAGTGGCTGTGCGTGTGTGTGTGGGAGAGAGTGGCTGTGCGTGTGTGTGTGGGAGAGAGTGGCTGTGTGTGTGTGGGAGAGAGTGGCTGTGTGTGTGTGGGAGAGAGTGCCTGTGTGTGTGTGTGGGAGAGAGTGGCTGTGTGTGTGTGTGGGAGAGAGTGGCTGTGTGTGTGTGTGGGAGAGAGTGGCTGTGTGTGTGTGTGGGAGAGAGTGGCTGTGTGTGTGTGTGGGAGAGAGTGGCTGTGTGTGTGTGGGGGAGAGTGGGGGAGAGAGTGGCTGTGTGTGTGTGTGTGGGAGAGAGTGGCTGTGTGTGTGTGTGGGAGAGAGTGGCTGTGTGTGTGTGTGGGAGAGAGTGGCTGTGTGTGTGTGTGGGAGAGAGTGGCTGTGTGTGTGTGTGAGAGAGAGAGTGGCTGTGTGTGTGTGTGAGAGAGAGAGTGGCTGTGTGTGTGTGTGAGAGAGAGAGTGGCTGTGTGTGTGAGTGAGAGAGTGGCTGTGTGTGTGTGTGAGTGAGAGAGTGGCTGTGTGTGTGTGTGAGAGAGAGAGTGGCTGTGTGTGTGTGTGTGTGTGAGAGAGAGTGGCTGTGTGTGTGTGTGGGAGAGAGTGGCTGTGTGTGTGTGTGGGGGAGAGTGGCTGTGTGTGTGTGGGAGAGAGTGGGTGTGTGTGTGTGTGAGAGAGAGTGGGTGTGTGTGTGTGTGAGAGAGAGTGGCTGTGTGTGTGTTTGTGTGTGAGTGAGTGGCTGTGTGTGTGTGTGGGAGAGAGTGGCTGTGTGTGTGTGTGTGTGTGAGAGAGAGTGGCTGTGTGTGTGTGTGTGTGTGTGAGAGAGAGTGGCTGTGTGTGTGTGTGTGTGAGAGAGAGAATGGCTGTGTGTGTGTGTGAGAGAGAGAGTGGCTGTGTGTGTGTGTGAGAGAGAGAGAATGGCTGTGTGTGTGTGTGAGAGAGAGAGTGGCTGTGTGTGTGTGTGAGAGAGAGAGAATGGCTGTGTGTGTGTGTGAGAGAGAGAGTGGCTGTGTGTGTGTGTGAGAGAGAGTGGCTGTGTGTGTGTGTGAGAGAGAGAGTGGCTGTGTGTGTGTGTGTGAGAGAGAGTGGCTGTGTGTGTGTGTGAGAGAGAGAGAGTGGCTGTGTGTGTGTGAGAGAGAGTGGCTGTGTGTGTGTGTGAGAGAGAGTGGCTGTGTGTGTGTGTGAGAGAGAGTGGCTGTGTGTGTGAGAGAGAGAGTGGCTGTGTGTGTGTGTGTGTGTGAGAGAGTGGCTGTGTGTGTGTGTGAGAGAGAGAGTGGCTGTGTGTGTGTGTGAGAGAGAGAGAGAGTGGCTGTGTGTGTGTGTGTGTGGGAGAGAGTGGCTGTGTGTGTGTGTGGGAGAGAGTGGCTGTGTGTGTGTGTGTGTGGGAGAGAGTGGCTGTGTGTGTGTGTGTGGGAGAGAGTGGCTGTGTGTGTGTGTGGGAGAGAGTGTGTGTGTGTGTGGGAGAGAGTGGCTGTGTGTGTGTGGGAGAGAGTGGCTGTGTGTGTGTGGGAGAGAGAGAGTGGCTGTGTGTGTGTGTGAGAGAGAGAGTGGCTGTGTGTGTGTGAGAGAGTGGCTGTGTGTGTGTGGGAGAGAGTGGCTGTGTGTGTGTGTGTGTGTGTGAGAGAGAGAGTGGCTGTGTGTGTGTGTGAGAGAGAGAGTGGCTGTGTGTGTGTGTGAGAGAGAGAGTGGCTGTGTGTGTGTGTGAGAGAGAGAGTGGCTGTGTGTGTGTGTGAGAGAGAGAGTGGCTGTGTGTGTGTGTGAGAGAGAGAGTGGCAGTGTGTGTGTGTGAGAGAGAGTGGCTGTGTGTGTGTGTGAGAGAGAGAGTGGCTGTGTGTGTGTGTGAGAGAGAGAGTGGCTGTGTGTGTGTGAGAGAGAGTGGCTGTGTGTGTGTGAGAGAGAGTGGCTGTGTGTGTGTGAGAGAGAGTGGCTGTGTGTGTGTGAGAGAGTGTGGCTGTGTGTGTGTGTGAGAGAGAGAGTGGCTGTGTGTGTGTGTGAGAGAGAGAGTGGCTGTGTGTGTGTGTGTGTGAGAGAGTGGCTGTGTGTGTGTGTGAGAGAGAGAGTGGCTGTGAGTGTGTGTGAGAGAGAGAGAGAGTGGCAGTGTGTGTGTGTGAGAGAGAGTGGCTGTGTGTGTGTGTGAGAGAGAGAGTGGCTGTGTGTGTGTGTGAGAGAGAGAGTGGCTGTGTGTGTGTGAGAGAGAGTGGCTGTGTGTGTGTGAGAGAGAGTGGCTGTGTGTGTGTGCGAGAGAGTGGCTGTGTGTGTGTGGGAGAGAGTGGCTGTGTGTGTGTGTGGGAGAGAGTGGCTGTGTGTGTGTGTGGGAGAGAGTGGCTGTGTGTGTGTGTGGGAGAGAGTGGCTGTGTGTGTGTGTGAGAGAGAGAGTGGCTGTGTGTGTGTGTGAGAGAGAGTGGCTGTGTGTGTGTGTGAGAGAGAGAGTGGCTGTGTGTGTGTGAGAGAGTGGCTGTGTGTGTGTGGGAGAGAGTGGCTGTGTGTGTGTGTGGGAGAGAGTGGCTGTGTGTGGGAGAGAGTGGCTGTGTGTGTGTGTGTGTGGGAGAGAGTGGCTGTGTATGTGTGTGGGAGAGAGTGGCTGTGTGTGTGTGTGGGAGAGAGTGGCTGTGCGTGTGTGTGGGGGAGAGAGTGGCTGTGCGTGTGTGTGGGGGAGAGAGTGGCTGTGTGTGTGTGTGTGGGAGAGAGTGGCTGTGTGTGTGTGTGTGTGGGAGAGAGTGGCTGTGTGTGTGTGTGTGGGAGAGAGTGGCTGTGTGTGTGTGTGGGAGAGAGTGGGTGTGTGTGTGTGTGTGGGAGAGAGTGGCTGTGTGTGTGTGTGTGTGTGTGGGAGAGAGTGGCTGTGTGTGTGTGTGTGGGAGAGAGTGGCTGTGTGTGTGTGTGTGTGGGAGAGAGTGGCTGTGTGTGTGTGTGGGAGAGAGTGGCTGTGTGTGTGTGGGAGAGAGTGGCTGTGTGTGTGTGGGAGAGAGTGGCTGTGTGTGTGTGGGAGAGAGTGGCTGTGTGTGTGTGGGAGAGAGTGGCTGTGTGTGTGTGGGAGAGAGACAGTGGCTGTGTGTGTGTGTGAGAGAGAGAGTGGCTGTGTGTGTGAGAGAGTGGCTGTGTGTGTGTGGGAGAGAGTGGCTGTGTGTGTGTGTGTGTGTGAGAGAGAGAGTGGCTGTGTGTGTGTGTGAGAGAGAGAGTGGCTGTGTGTGTGTGTGAGAGAGAGAGTGGCTGTGTGTGTGTGAGAGAGAGTGGCTGTGTGTGTGTGTGAGAGAGAGAGTGGCTGTGTGTGTGTGAGAGAGAGTGGCTGTGTGTGTGTGTGAGAGAGAGTGGCTGTGTGTGTGTGAGAGAGAGAGTGGCTGTGTGTGTGTGTGTGTGAGAGAGTGGCTGTGTGTGTGTGTGAGAGAGAGAGTGGCTGTGAGTGTGTGTGAGAGAGAGAGTGGCTGTGTGTGTGTGTGTGGGAGAGAGTGGCTGTGTGTGTGTGGGAGAGAGTGGCTGTGTGTGTGTGGGAGAGAGTGGCTGTGTGTGTGTGGGAGGGAGAGAGTGGCTGTGTGTGTGTGGGAGAGAGAGAGTGGCTGTGTGTGTGTGTGAGAGAGAGAGTGGCTGTGTGTGTGTGAGAGAGTGGCTGTGTGTGTGTGGGAGAGAGTGGCTGTGTGTGTGTGTGGGAGAGAGTGGCTGTGTGTCTGTGTGTGGGAGAGAGTGGCTGTGTGTGTGTGTGTGTGGGAGAGAGTGGCTGTGTGTGTGTGTGGGAGAGAGTGGCTGTGTGTGTGTGTGGGAGAGAGTGGCTGTGCGTGTGTGTGGGGGAGAGAGTGGCTGTGCGTGTGTGTGGGGGAGAGAGTGGCTGTGTGTGTGTGTGTGGGAGAGTGTGGCTGTGTGTGTGTGTGGGAGAGAGTGGCTGTGTGTGTGTGTGTGGGAGAGAGTGGCTGTGTGTGTGTGTGGGAGAGAGTGGCTGTGTGTGTGTGTGTGTGTGGGAGAGAGTGGCTGTGTGTGTGTGTGTGTGGGAGAGAGTGGCTGTGTGTGTGTGTGTGTGGGAGAGAGTGGCTGTGTGTGTGTGGGAGAGAGTGGCTGTGTGTGTGTGTGTGGGAGAGAGTGGCTGTGTGTGTGTGTGGGAGAGAGTGGCTGTGTGTGTGTGTGGGAGAGAGTGGCTGTGTGTGTGTGGGAGAGAGAGGCTGTGTGTGTGTGTGGGAGAGAGTGGCTGTGTGTGTGTGTGGGAGAGAGTGGCTGTGTGTGTGTGTGTGTGGGAGAGAGTGGCTGTGCGTGTGTGTGTGGGAGAGAGTGGCTGTGTGTGGGAGAGAGTGGCTGTGCGTGTGTGTGTGGGAGAGAGTGGCTGTGTGTGTGTGTGTGTGGGAGAGAGTGGCTGTGCGTGTGTGTGTGGGAGAGAGTGGCTGTGTGTGTGTGTGGGAGAGAGTGGCTGTGCGTGTGTGTGTGGGAGAGAGTGGCTGTGTGTGTGTGTGTGGGAGAGAGTGGCTGTGTGTGTGTGTGGGAGAGAGTGGCTGTGTGTGTGTGTGTGGGAGAGAGTGGCTGTGTGTGTGTGTGGGAGAGAGAGTGGCTGTGTGTGTGTGTGGGAGAGAGTGGCTGTGTGTGTGTGTGTGTGTGAGAGAGAGTGGCTGTGTGTGTGTGAGAGAGAGTGGCTGTGTGTGTGTGTGTGAGAGAGAGAATGGCTGTGTTTGTGTGTGAGAGAGAGAGTGGCTGTGTGTGTGTGTGAGAGAGAGAGAGTGGCTGTGTGTGTGTGTGAGAGAGAGAGAGTGGCTGTGTGTGTGTGTGTGAGAGAGAGTGGCTCTGTGTGTTTGTGTGAGAGAGAGTGGCTGTGTGTGTGTGTGTGTGTGAGAGAGAGTGGCTGTGTGTGTGTGTGTGTGAGAGAGAGTGGCTGTGTGTGTGTGTGAGAGAGAGTGGCTGTGTGTGTCTGTGAGAGAGAGTGGCTGTGTGTGTGTGTGAGAGAGAGAGTGGCTGTGTGTGTGTGAGAGAGAGTGGCTGTGTGTGTGTGTGTGTGAGAGAGAGTGGCTGTGTGTGTGTGTGTGTGTGAGAGAGAGTGGCTGTGTGTGTGTGTGAGAGAGAGTGGCTGTGCGTGTGTGTGTGAGAGAGAGTGGCTGTGCGTGTGTGTGGGGGAGAGAGTGGCTGTGTGTGTGTGTGTGGGAGAGAGTGGCTGTGCGTGTGTGTGTGTGTGTGGGAGAGAGTGGCTGTGTGTGTGTGTGGGAGAGAGTGGCTGTGTGTGTGGGAGAGAGTGGCTGTGCGTGTGGGAGAGAGTGGCCGTGTGTGTGTGGGAGAGAGTGGCTGTGCGTGTGTGTGGGGGAGAGAGTGGCTGTGTGTGTGTGTGGGGGAGAGAGTGGCTGTGTGTGTGTGTGGGGGAGAGAGTGGCTGTGTGTGTGTGTGTGGGAGAGAGTGGCTGTGTGTGTGTGGGAGAGAGTGTGTGTGTGTGTGTGTGTGTGTGGGAGAGAGTGGCTGTGTGTGTGTGTGTGTGTGTGGGAGAGAGTGGCTGTGTGTGTGTGTGTGTGAGAGAGTGGCTGTGTGTGTGTGTGTGGGAGAGAGTGGCTGTGTGTGTGTGTGTGGGAGAGAGTGGCTGTGTGTGTGTGGGAGAGAGTGGCTGTGTGTGTGTGGGAGAGAGTGGCTGTGTGTGTGGGAGAGAGTGGCTGTGTGTGTGTGTGTGGGAGAGAGTGGCTGTGTGTGTGTGTGTGGGAGAGAGTGGCTGTGTGTGTGTGTGAGAGAGAGAGTGGCTGTGTGTGTGTGTGTGAGAGAGAGTGGCTGTGTGTGTGTGTGTGAGAGAGAGTGGCTGTGTGTGTGTGTGAGAGAGAGTGGCTGTGTGTGTGTCAGAGAGAGTGGCTGTGTGTGTGTGAGAGAGAGTGGCTGTGTGTGTGTGTGAGAGAGAGTGGCTGTGTGTGTGTGTGAGAGAGAGAGTGGCTGTGTGTGTGTGGGGGAGAGAGTGGGGGAGAGAGTGGTTGTGTGTGTGTGTGTGGGAGAGAGTGGCTGTGTGTGTGTGTGGGAGAGAGTGGCTGTGTGTGTGTGTGTGTGGGAGAGAGTGGCTGTGTGTGTGTGTGTGGGAGAGAGTGGCTGTGTGTGTGTGTGTGGGAGAGAGTGGCTGTGTGTGTGTGTGAGAGAGAGAGTGGCTGTGTGTGTGTGTGAGAGAGAGAGTGGCTGTGTGTGTGTGTGTGTGGGAGAGAGTGGCTGTGCGTGTGTGTGGGGGAGAGAGTGGCTGTGCGTGTGTGTGGGGGAGAGAGTGGCTGTGTGTGTGTGTGTGGGAGAGTGTGGCTGTGTGTGTGTGTGGGAGAGAGTGGCTGTGTGTGTGTGTGTGGGAGAGAGTGGCTGTGTGTGTGTGTGGGAGAGAGTGGCTGTGTGTGTGTGTGTGTGTGGGAGAGAGTGGCTGTGTGTGTGTGTGTGTGGGAGAGAGTGGCTGTGTGTGTGTGTGTGTGGGAGAGAGTGGCTGTGTGTGTGTGGGAGAGAGTGGCTGTGTGTGTGTGTGTGGGAGAGAGTGGCTGTGTGTGTGTGTGGGAGAGAGTGGCTGTGTGTGTGTGTGGGAGAGAGTGGCTGTGTGTGTGTGGGAGAGAGAGGCTGTGTGTGTGTGTGGGAGAGAGTGGCTGTGTGTGTGTGTGGGAGAGAGTGGCTGTGTGTGTGTGTGTGTGGGAGAGAGTGGCTGTGCGTGTGTGTGTGGGAGAGAGTGGCTGTGTGTGGGAGAGAGTGGCTGTGCGTGTGTGTGTGGGAGAGAGTGGCTGTGTGTGTGTGTGTGTGGGAGAGAGTGGCTGTGCGTGTGTGTGTGGGAGAGAGTGGCTGTGTGTGTGTGTGGGAGAGAGTGGCTGTGCGTGTGTGTGTGGGAGAGAGTGGCTGTGTGTGTGTGTGTGGGAGAGAGTGGCTGTGTGTGTGTGTGGGAGAGAGTGGCTGTGTGTGTGTGTGTGGGAGAGAGTGGCTGTGTGTGTGTGTGGGAGAGAGAGTGGCTGTGTGTGTGTGTGGGAGAGAGTGGCTGTGTGTGTGTGTGTGTGTGAGAGAGAGTGGCTGTGTGTGTGTGAGAGAGAGTGGCTGTGTGTGTGTGTGTGAGAGAGAGAATGGCTGTGTTTGTGTGTGAGAGAGAGAGTGGCTGTGTGTGTGTGTGAGAGAGAGAGAGTGGCTGTGTGTGTGTGTGAGAGAGAGAGAGTGGCTGTGTGTGTGTGTGTGAGAGAGAGTGGCTCTGTGTGTTTGTGTGAGAGAGAGTGGCTGTGTGTGTGTGTGTGTGAGAGAGAGTGGCTGTGTGTGTGTGTGAGAGAGAGTGGCTGTGTGTGTGTGTGAGAGAGAGTGGCTGTGTGTGTGTGTGAGAGAGAGAGTGGCTGTGTGTGTGTGAGAGAGAGTGGCTGTGTGTGTGTGTGTGTGAGAGAGAGTGGCTGTGTGTGTGTGTGTGTGTGAGAGAGAGTGGCTGTGTGTGTGTGTGAGAGAGAGTGGCTGTGCGTGTGTGTGTGAGAGAGAGTGGCTGTGCGTGTGTGTGGGGGAGAGAGTGGCTGTGTGTGTGTGGGAGAGAGTGGCTGTGCGTGTGTGTGTGTGTGTGGGAGAGAGTGGCTGTGTGTGTGGGAGAGAGTGGCTGTGTGTGTGTGGGAGAGAGTGGCTGTGTGTGTGGGAGAGAGTGGCTGTGCGTGTGGGAGAGAGTGGCCGTGTGTGTGTGGGAGAGAGTGGCTGTGCGTGTGTGTGGGGGAGAGAGTGGCTGTGCGTGTGTGTGGGGGAGAGAGTGGCTGTGTGTGTGTGTGGGGGAGAGAGTGGCTGTGTGTGTGTGTGGGGGAGAGAGTGGCTGTGTGTGTGTGTGTGGGAGAGAGTGGCTGTGTGTGTGTGGGAGAGAGTGTGTGTGTGTGTGTGTGTGTGTGGGAGAGAGTGGCTGTGTGTGTGTGTGTGTGTGTGTGTGTGGGAGAGAGTGGCTGTGTGTGTGTGTGTGTGAGAGAGTGGCTGTGTGTGTGTGTGTGGGAGAGAGTGGCTGTGTGTGTGTGTGTGGGAGAGAGTGGCTGTGTGTGTGTGGGAGAGAGTGGCTGTGTGTGTGTGGGAGAGAGTGGCTGTGTGTGTGGGAGAGAGTGGCTGTGTGTGTGTGTGTGGGAGAGAGTGGCTGTGTGTGTGTGTGTGGGAGAGAGTGGCTGTGTGTGTGTGTGAGAGAGAGAGTGGCTGTGTGTGTGTGTGTGAGAGAGAGTGGCTGTGTGTGTGTGTGTGAGAGAGAGTGGCTGTGTGTGTGTGTGAGAGAGAGTGGCTGTGTGTGTGTCAGAGAGAGTGGCTGTGTGTGTGTGAGAGAGAGTGGCTGTGTGTGTGTGTGAGAGAGAGTGGCTGTGTGTGTGTGTGAGAGAGAGAGTGGCTGTGTGTGTGTGGGGGAGAGAGTGGGGGAGAGAGTGGTTGTGTGTGTGTGTGTGGGAGAGAGTGGCTGTGTGTGTGTGTGGGAGAGAGTGGCTGTGTGTGTGTGTGTGTGGGAGAGAGTGGCTGTGTGTGTGTGTGTGGGAGAGAGTGGCTGTGTGTGTGTGTGTGGGAGAGAGTGGCTGTGTGTGTGTGTGAGAGAGAGAGTGGCTGTGTGTGTGTGTGAGAGAGAGAGTGGCTGTGTGTGTGTGTGTGTGGGAGAGAGTGGCTGTGCGTGTGTGTGGGGGAGAGAGTGGCTGTGCGTGTGTGTGGGGGAGAGAGTGGCTGTGTGTGTGTGTGTGGGAGAGTGTGGCTGTGTGTGTGTGTGGGAGAGAGTGGCTGTGTGTGTGTGTGTGGGAGAGAGTGGCTGTGTGTGTGTGTGGGAGAGAGTGGCTGTGTGTGTGTGTGGGAGAGAGTGGCTGTGTGTGTGTGTGTGTGTGGGAGAGAGTGGCTGTGTGTGTGTGTGTGTGGGAGAGAGTGGCTGTGTGTGTGTGTGTGTGGGAGAGAGTGGCTGTGTGTGTGTGGGAGAGAGTGGCTGTGTGTGTGTGTGTGGGAGAGAGTGGCTGTGTGTGTGTGTGGGAGAGAGTGGCTGTGTGTGTGTGTGGGAGAGAGTGGCTGTGTGTGTGTGGGAGAGAGAGGCTGTGTGTGTGTGTGGGAGAGAGTGGCTGTGTGTGTGTGTGGGAGAGAGTGGCTGTGTGTGTGTGTGTGTGGGAGAGAGTGGCTGTGCGTGTGTGTGTGGGAGAGAGTGGCTGTGTGTGGGAGAGAGTGGCTGTGCGTGTGTGTGTGGGAGAGAGTGGCTGTGTGTGTGTGTGTGTGGGAGAGAGTGGCTGTGCGTGTGTGTGTGGGAGAGAGTGGCTGTGTGTGTGTGTGGGAGAGAGTGGCTGTGCGTGTGTGTGTGGGAGAGAGTGGCTGTGTGTGTGTGTGTGGGAGAGAGTGGCTGTGTGTGTGTGTGGGAGAGAGTGGCTGTGTGTGTGTGTGTGGGAGAGAGTGGCTGTGTGTGTGTGTGGGAGAGAGAGTGGCTGTGTGTGTGTGTGGGAGAGAGTGGCTGTGTGTGTGTGTGTGTGTGAGAGAGAGTGGCTGTGTGTGTGTGAGAGAGAGTGGCTGTGTGTGTGTGTGTGAGAGAGAGAATGGCTGTGTTTGTGTGTGAGAGAGAGAGTGGCTGTGTGTGTGTGTGAGAGAGAGAGAGTGGCTGTGTGTGTGTGTGAGAGAGAGAGAGTGGCTGTGTGTGTGTGTGTGAGAGAGAGTGGCTCTGTGTGTTTGTGTGAGAGAGAGTGGCTGTGTGTGTGTGTGTGTGTGAGAGAGAGTGGCTGTGTGTGTGTGTGTGTGAGAGAGAGTGGCTGTGTGTGTGTGTGAGAGAGAGTGGCTGTGTGTGTGTGTGAGAGAGAGTGGCTGTGTGTGTGTGTGAGAGAGAGAGTGGCTGTGTGTGTGTGAGAGAGAGTGGCTGTGTGTGTGTGTGTGTGAGAGAGAGTGGCTGTGTGTGTGTGTGTGTGTGAGAGAGAGTGGCTGTGTGTGTGTGTGAGAGAGAGTGGCTGTGCGTGTGTGTGTGAGAGAGAGTGGCTGTGCGTGTGTGTGGGGGAGAGAGTGGCTGTGTGTGTGTGTGTGGGAGAGAGTGGCTGTGCGTGTGTGTGTGTGTGTGGGAGAGAGTGGCTGTGTGTGTGTGTGTGTGTGGGAGAGAGTGGCTGTGTGTGTGTGGGAGAGAGTGGCTGTGTGTGTGGGAGAGAGTGGCTGTGCGTGTGGGAGAGAGTGGCCGTGTGTGTGTGGGAGAGAGTGGCTGTGCGTGTGTGTGGGGGAGAGAGTGGCTGTGCGTGTGTGTGGGGGAGAGAGTGGCTGTGTGTGTGTGTGGGGGAGAGAGTGGCTGTGTGTGTGTGTGGGGGAGAGAGTGGCTGTGTGTGTGTGTGTGGGAGAGAGTGGCTGTGTGTGTGTGGGAGAGAGTGTGTGTGTGTGTGTGTGGGAGAGAGTGGCTGTGTGTGTGTGTGTGTGTGTGTGTGTGTGGGAGAGAGTGGCTGTGTGTGTGTGTGTGTGAGAGAGTGGCTGTGTGTGTGTGTGTGGGAGAGAGTGGCTGTGTGTGTGTGTGTGGGAGAGAGTGGCTGTGTGTGTGTGGGAGAGAGTGGCTGTGTGTGTGTGGGAGAGAGTGGCTGTGTGTGTGGGAGAGAGTGGCTGTGTGTGTGTGGGAGAGAGTGGCTGTGTGTGTGTGTGTGTGGGAGAGAGTGGCTGTGTGTGTGTGTGAGAGAGAGAGTGGCTGTGTGTGTGTGTGTGAGAGAGAGTGGCTGTGTGTGTGTGTGTGAGAGAGAGTGGCTGTGTGTGTGTGTGAGAGAGAGTGGCTGTGTGTGTGTCAGAGAGAGTGGCTGTGTGTGTGTGAGAGAGAGTGGCTGTGTGTGTGTGTGAGAGAGAGTGGCTGTGTGTGTGTGTGAGAGAGAGAGTGGCTGTGTGTGTGTGGGGGAGAGAGTGGGGGAGAGAGTGGTTGTGTGTGTGTGTGTGGGAGAGAGTGGCTGTGTGTGTGTGTGGGAGAGAGTGGCTGTGTGTGTGTGTGTGTGGGAGAGAGTGGCTGTGTGTGTGTGTGTGGGAGAGAGTGGCTGTGTGTGTGTGTGTGGGAGAGAGTGGCTGTGTGTGTGTGTGAGAGAGAGAGTGGCTGTGTGTGTGTGTGAGAGAGAGAGTGGCTGTGTGTGTGTGTGAGAGAGAGAGTGGCTGTGTGTGTGTGTGAGAGAGAGAGTGGCTGTGTGTGTGTGTGAGAGAGAGAGTGGCTGTGTGTGTGTGTGTGAGAGAGAGTGGCTGTGTGTGTGTGGGAGAGAGTGGCTGTGTGTGTGTGTGGGAGAGAGTGGGTGTGTGTGTGTGTGAGAGAGAGTGGCTGTGTGTGTGTGTGAGAGTGAGTGGCTGTGTGTGTGTGTGTGGGAGAGAGTGGCTGTGTGTGTGTGAGAGAGAGAGTGGATGTGTGTGTGTGTGTGAGAGAGAGAGAGTGGCTGTGTGTGTGTGTGAGAGAGAGAGAGTGGCTGTGTGTGTGTGTGTGAGAGAGAGAGTGGCTGTGTGTGTGTGTGAGAGAGAGAGTGGCTGTGTGTGTGTGTGTGTGTGAGAGAGAGTGGCTGTGTGTGTGTGTGAGAGAGAGAGTGGCTGTGTGTGTGTGTGAGAGAGAGTGGCTGTGTGTGTGTGTGAGAGAGAGTGGCTGTGTGTGTGTGTGAGAGAGAGTGGCTGTGTGTGTGTGTGAGAGTGTGGCTGTGTGTGTGTGTGAGAGAGAGAGTGGCTGTGTGTGTGTGTGTGTGAGAGAGTGGCTGTGTGTGTGTGTGAGAGAGAGAGTGGCTGTGTGTGTGTGTGAGAGAGAGAGTGGCTGTGTGTGTGTGTGAGAGAGAGAGAGTGGCTGTGTGTGTGTGTGTGTGGGAGAGAGTGGCTGTGTGTGTGTGTGGGAGAGAGTGGCTGTGTGTGTGTGTGGGAGAGAGTGGCTGTGTGTGTGTGTGTGAGAGAGAGTGGCTGTGTGTGTGTGTGCGAGAGAGTGGCTGTGTGTGTGTGTGAGAGAGAGTGGCTGTGTGTGTGTGTGAGAGAGAGAGTGGCTGTGTGTGTGTGAGAGAGTGGCTGTGTGTGTGTGGGAGAGAGTGGCTGTGTGTGTGTGTGGGAGAGAGTGGCTGTGTGTGGGAGAGAGTGGCTGTGTGTGTGTGTGTGTGGGAGAGAGTGGCTGTGTATGTGTGTGGGAGAGAGTGGCTGTGTGTGTGTGTGGGAGAGAGTGGCTGTGCGTGTGTGTGGGGGAGAGAGTGGCTGTGCGTGTGTGTGGGGGAGAGAGTGGCTGTGTGTGTGTGTGTGGGAGAGAGTGGCTGTGTGTGTGTGTGTGGGAGAGAGTGGCTGTGTGTGTGTGTGTGGGAGAGAGTGGCTGTGTGTGTGTGTGGGAGAGAGTGGGTGTGTGTGTGTGTGTGTGGGAGAGAGTGGCTGTGTGTGTGTGTGTGTGTGTGGGAGAGAGTGGCTGTGTGTGTGTGTGTGTGTGTGGGAGAGAGTGGCTGTGTGTGTGTGTGTGTGGGAGAGAGTGGCTGTGTGTGTGTGTGGGAGAGAGTGGCTGTGTGTGTGTGGGAGAGAGTGGCTGTGTGTGTGTGGGAGAGAGTGGCTGTGTGTGTGTGGGAGAGAGTGGCTGTGTGTGTGTGGGAGAGAGAGAGTGGCTGTGTGTGTGTGTGAGAGAGAGAGTGGCTGTGTGTGTGAGAGAGTGGCTGTGTGTGTGTGGGAGAGAGTGGCTGTGTGTGTGTGTGTGTGTGAGAGAGAGAGTGGCTGTGTGTGTGTGTGAGAGAGAGAGTGGCTGTGTGTGTGTGTGAGAGAGAGAGTGGCTGTGTGTGTGTGAGAGAGAGTGGCTGTGTGTGTGTGTGAGAGAGAGAGTGGCTGTGTGTGTGTGAGAGAGAGTGGCTGTGTGTGTGTGTGAGAGAGAGTGGCTGTGTGTGTGTGTGAGAGAGAGAGTGGCTGTGTGTGTGTGTGTGTGAGAGAGTGGCTGTGTGTGTGTGTGAGAGAGAGAGTGGCTGTGAGTGTGTGTGAGAGAGAGAGTGGCTGTGTGTGTGTGTGTGGGAGAGAGTGGCTGTGTGTGTGTGTGGGAGAGAGTGGCTGTGTGTGTGTGGGAGAGAGTGGCTGTGTGTGTGTGGGAGAGAGTGGCTGTGTGTGTGTGGGAGGGAGAGAGTGGCTGTGTGTGTGTGGGAGAGAGAGAGTGGCTGTGTGTGTGTGTGAGAGAGAGAGTGGCTGTGTGTGTGTGAGAGAGTGGCTGTGTGTGTGTGGGAGAGAGTGGCTGTGTGTGTGTGTGGGAGAGAGTGGCTGTGTGTGTGTGGGAGAGAGTGGCTGTGTGTGTGTGTGTGTGGGAGAGAGTGGCTGTGTGAGTGTGTGGGAGAGAGTGGCTGTGTGTGTGTGTGGGAGAGAGTGGCTGTGCGTGTGTGTGGGGGAGAGAGTGGCTGTGCGTGTGTGTGGGGGAGAGAGTGGCTGTGTGTGTGTGGGAGAGTGTGGCTGTGTGTGTGTGTGGGAGAGAGTGGCTGTGTGTGTGTGTGTGGGAGAGAGTGGCTGTGTGTGTGTGTGGGAGAGAGTGGCTGTGTGTGTGTGTGTGTGTGGGAGAGAGTGGCTGTGTGTGTGTGTGTGTGGGAGAGAGTGGCTGTGTGTGTGTGGGAGAGAGTGGCTGTGTGTGTGTGTGTGGGAGAGAGTGGCTGTGTGTGTGTGTGGGAGAGAGTGGCTGTGTGTGTGTGTGGGAGAGAGTGGCTGTGTGTGTGTGGGAGAGAGAGGCTGTGTGTGTGTGTGGGAGAGAGTGGCTGTGTGTGTGTGTGGGAGAGAGTGGCTGTGTGTGTGTGTGTGTGGGAGAGAGTGGCTGTGCGTGTGTGTGTGGGAGAGAGTGGCTGTGTGTGGGAGAGAGTGGCTGTGCGTGTGTGTGTGGGAGAGAGTGGCTGTGTGTGTGTGTGGGAGAGAGTGGCTGTGCGTGTGTGTGTGGGAGAGAGTGGCTGTGTGTGTGTGTGGGAGAGAGAGTGGCTGTGTGTGTGTGTGAGAGAGAGTGGCTGTGTGTGTGTGTGAGAGTGTGGCTGTGTGTGTGTGTGAGAGAGAGAGTGGCTGTGTGTGTGTGTGTGTGTGTGTGAGAGAGTGGCTGTGTGTGTGTGTGAGAGAGAGAGTGGCTGTGTGTGTGTGTGAGAGAGAGAGTGGCTGTGTGTGTGTGTGAGAGAGAGAGAGTGGCTGTGTGTGTGTGTGTGTGGGAGAGAGTGGCTGTGTGTGTGTGTGGGAGAGAGTGGCTGTGTGTGTGTGTGGGAGAGAGTGGCTGTGTGTGTGTGTGTGAGAGAGAGTGGCTGTGTGTGTGTGTGCGAGAGAGTGGCTGTGTGTGTGTGTGAGAGAGAGTGGCTGTGTGTGTGTGTGAGAGAGAGAGTGGCTGTGTGTGTGTGAGAGAGTGGCTGTGTGTGTGTGGGAGAGAGTGGCTGTGTGTGTGTGTGGGAGAGAGTGGCTGTGTGTGGGAGAGAGTGGCTGTGTGTGTGTGTGTGTGGGAGAGAGTGGCTGTGTATGTGTGTGGGAGAGAGTGGCTGTGTGTGTGTGTGGGAGAGAGTGGCTGTGCGTGTGTGTGGGGGAGAGAGTGGCTGTGCGTGTGTGTGGGGGAGAGAGTGGCTGTGTGTGTGTGTGTGGGAGAGAGTGGCTGTGTGTGTGTGTGTGGGAGAGAGTGGCTGTGTGTGTGTGTGTGGGAGAGAGTGGCTGTGTGTGTGTGTGGGAGAGAGTGGGTGTGTGTGTGTGTGTGTGGGAGAGAGTGGCTGTGTGTGTGTGTGTGTGTGTGGGAGAGAGTGGCTGTGTGTGTGTGTGTGTGTGGGAGAGAGTGGCTGTGTGTGTGTGTGTGTGGGAGAGAGTGGCTGTGTGTGTGTGTGGGAGAGAGTGGCTGTGTGTGTGTGGGAGAGAGTGGCTGTGTGTGTGTGGGAGAGAGTGGCTGTGTGTGTGTGGGAGAGAGTGGCTGTGTGTGTGTGGGAGAGAGAGAGTGGCTGTGTGTGTGTGTGAGAGAGAGAGTGGCTGTGTGTGTGAGAGAGTGGCTGTGTGTGTGTGGGAGAGAGTGGCTGTGTGTGTGTGTGTGTGTGAGAGAGAGAGTGGCTGTGTGTGTGTGTGAGAGAGAGAGTGGCTGTGTGTGTGTGTGAGAGAGAGAGTGGCTGTGTGTGTGTGAGAGAGAGTGGCTGTGTGTGTGTGTGAGAGAGAGAGTGGCTGTGTGTGTGTGAGAGAGAGTGGCTGTGTGTGTGTGTGAGAGAGAGTGGCTGTGTGTGTGTGTGAGAGAGAGAGTGGCTGTGTGTGTGTGTGTGTGAGAGAGTGGCTGTGTGTGTGTGTGAGAGAGAGAGTGGCTGTGAGTGTGTGTGAGAGAGAGAGTGGCTGTGTGTGTGTGTGTGGGAGAGAGTGGCTGTGTGTGTGTGTGGGAGAGAGTGGCTGTGTGTGTGTGGGAGAGAGTGGCTGTGTGTGTGTGGGAGAGAGTGGCTGTGTGTGTGTGGGAGGGAGAGAGTGGCTGTGTGTGTGTGGGAGAGAGAGAGTGGCTGTGTGTGTGTGTGAGAGAGAGAGTGGCTGTGTGTGTGTGAGAGAGTGGCTGTGTGTGTGTGGGAGAGAGTGGCTGTGTGTGTGTGTGGGAGAGAGTGGCTGTGTGTGTGTGTGTGGGAGAGAGTGGCTGTGTGTGTGTGTGTGTGGGAGAGAGTGGCTGTGTGTGTGTGTGGGAGAGAGTGGCTGTGTGTGTGTGTGGGAGAGAGTGGCTGTGCGTGTGTGTGGGGGAGAGAGTGGCTGTGCGTGTGTGTGGGGGAGAGAGTGGCTGTGTGTGTGTGGGAGAGTGTGGCTGTGTGTGTGTGTGGGAGAGAGTGGCTGTGTGTGTGTGTGTGGGAGAGAGTGGCTGTGTGTGTGTGTGGGAGAGAGTGGCTGTGTGTGTGTGTGTGTGTGGGAGAGAGTGGCTGTGTGTGTGTGTGTGTGGGAGAGAGTGGCTGTGTGTGTGTGTGTGTGGGAGAGAGTGGCTGTGTGTGTGTGGGAGAGAGTGGCTGTGTGTGTGTGTGTGGGAGAGAGTGGCTGTGTGTGTGTGTGGGAGAGAGTGGCTGTGTGTGTGTGTGGGAGAGAGAGGCTGTGTGTGTGTGTGGGAGAGAGTGGCTGTGTGTGTGTGTGGGAGAGAGTGGCTGTGTGTGTGTGTGTGTGGGAGAGAGTGGCTGTGCGTGTGTGTGTGGGAGAGAGTGGCTGTGTGTGGGAGAGAGTGGCTGTGCGTGTGTGTGTGGGAGAGAGTGGCTGTGTGTGTGTGTGGGAGAGAGTGGCTGTGCGTGTGTGTGTGGGAGAGAGTGGCTGTGTGTGTGTGTGGGAGAGAGTGGCTGTGCGTGTGTGTGTGGGAGAGAGTGGCTGTGTGTGTGTGTGTGTGTGGGAGAGAGTGGCTGTGTGTGTGTGTGGGAGAGAGTGGCTGTGTGTGTGTGTGTGGGAGAGAGTGGCTGTGTGTGTGTGTGGGAGAGAGAGTGGCTGTGTGTGTGTGTGGGAGAGAGTGGCTGTGTGTGTGTGTGTGTGTGAGAGAGAGTGGCTGTGTGTGTGTGAGAGAGAGTGGCTGTGTGTGTGTGTGTGAGAGAGAGAATGGCTGTGTTTGTGTGTGAGAGAGAGAGTGGCTGTGTGTGTGTGTGAGAGAGAGAGAGTGGCTGTGTGTGTGTGTGAGAGAGAGAGAGTGGCTGTGTGTGTGTGAGAGAGAGTGGCTCTGTGTGTTTGTGTGAGAGAGAGTGGCTGTGTGTGTGTGTGTGTGAGAGAGAGTGGCTGTGTGTGTGTGTGTGTGAGAGAGAGTGGCTGTGTGTGTGTGTGAGAGAGAGTGGCTGTGTGTGTGTGTGAGAGAGAGTGGCTGTGTGTGTGTGTGAGAGAGAGAGTGGCTGTGTGTGTGTGAGAGAGAGTGGCTGTGTGTGAGAGAGAGTGGCTGTGTGTGTGTGTGTGTGAGAGAGAGTGGCTGTGTGTGTGTGTGAGAGAGAGTGGCTGTGCGTGTGTGTGTGAGAGAGAGGGGCTGTGCGTGTGTGTGGGGGAGAGAGTGGCTGTGTGTGTGTGTGTGGGAGAGAGTGGCTGTGCGTGTGTGTGTGTGTGTGGGAGAGAGTGGCTGTGTGTGTGTGTGTGTGTGGGAGAGAGTGGCTGTGTGTGTGTGGGAGAGAGTGGCTGTGTGTGTGGGAGAGAGTGGCTGTGCGTGTGGGAGAGAGTGGCTGTGCGTGTGTGTGTGGGAGAGAGTGGCTGTGCGTGTGTGTGGGGGAGAGAGTGGCTGTGCGTGTGTGTGGGGGAGAGAGTGGCTGTGTGTGTGTGTGGGGGAGAGAGTGGCTGTGTGTGTGTGGGAGAGAGTGGCTGTGTGTGTGTGGGAGAGAGTGTGTGTGTGTGTGTGTGTGTGTGGGAGAGAGTGGCTGTGTGTGTGTGTGTGTGTGTGTGTGTGGGAGAGAGTGGCTGTGTGTGTGTGTGTGTGAGAGAGTGGCTGTGTGTGTGTGTGTGGGAGAGAGTGGCTGTGTGTGTGTGTGTGGGAGAGAGTGGCTGTGTGTGTGTGGGAGAGAGTGGCTGTGTGTGTGTGGGAGAGAGTGGCTGTGTGTGTGGGAGAGAGTGGCTGTGTGTGTGTGTGTGGGAGAGAGTGGCTGTGTGTGTGTGTGTGGGAGAGAGTGGCTGTGTGTGTGTGTGAGAGAGAGTGGCTGTGTGTGTGTGTGAGAGAGAGAGTGGCTGTGTGTGTGTGTGTGTGTGAGAGAGTGGCTGTGTGTGTGTGTGTGAGAGAGAGTGGCTGTGTGTGTGTGTGAGAGAGAGTGGCTGTGTGTGTGTCAGAGAGAGTGGCTGTGTGTGTGTGAGAGAGAGTGGCTGTCTGTGTGTGTGAGAGAGAGTGGCTGTGTGTGTGTGTGAGAGAGAGAGTGGCTGTGTGTGTGTGGGGGAGAGAGTGGGGGAGAGAGTGGTTGTGTGTGTGTGTGTGGGAGAGAGTGGCTGTGTGTGTGTGTGGGAGAGAGTGGCTGTGTGTGTGTGTGTGTGGGAGAGAGTGGCTGTGTGTGTGTGTGTGGGAGAGAGTGGCTGTGTGTGTGTGTGAGAGAGAGAGTGGCTGTGTGTGTGTGTGAGAGAGAGAGTGGCTGTGTGTGTGTGTGAGAGAGAGAGTGGCTGTGTGTGTGTGTGAGAGAGAGAGTGGCTGTGTGTGTGTGTGTGAGAGAGAGTGGCTGTGTGTGTGTGGGAGAGAGTGGCTGTGTGTGTGTGTGGGAGAGAGTGGGTGTGTGTGTGTGTGAGAGAGAGTGGCTGTGTGTGTGTGTGAGAGTGAGTGGCTGTGTGTGTGTGTGTGGGAGAGAGTGGCTGTGTGTGTGTGAGAGAGAGAGTGGATGTGTGTGTGTGTGTGAGAGAGAGAGTGGCTGTGTGTGTGTGTGAGAGAGAGAGAGTGGCTGTGTGTGTGTGTGTGAGAGAGAGAGTGGCTGTGTGTGTGTGTGAGAGAGAGAGTGGCTGTGTGTGTGTGTGTGTGTGAGAGAGAGTGGCTGTGTGTGTGTGTGAGAGAGAGAGTGGCTGTGTGTGTGTGTGAGAGAGAGTGGCTGTGTGTGTGTGTGAGAGTGTGGCTGTGTGTGTGTGTGAGAGAGAGAGTGGCTGTGTGTGTGTGTGTGTGTGTGTGAGAGAGTGGCTGTGTGTGTGTGTGAGAGAGAGAGTGGCTGTGTGTGTGTGTGAGAGAGAGAGTGGCTGTGTGTGTGTGTGAGAGAGAGAGAGTGGCTGTGTGTGTGTGTGTGTGGGAGAGAGTGGCTGTGTGTGTGTGTGGGAGAGAGTGGCTGTGTGTGTGTGTGGGAGAGAGTGGCTGTGTGTGTGTGTGTGAGAGAGAGTGGCTGTGTGTGTGTGTGCGAGAGAGTGGCTGTGTGTGTGTGTGCGAGAGAGTGGCTGTGTGTGTGTGTGGGAGAGAGTGGCTGTGTGTGTGTGTGGGAGAGAGTGGCTGTGTGTGTGTGGGAGAGAGTGGCTGTGTGTGTGTGGGAGAGAGTGGCTGTGTGTGTGTGGGAGAGAGTGGCTGTGTGTGTGTGGGAGAGAGTGGCTGTGTGTGTGTGGGAGAGAGTGGCTGTGTGTGTGTGTGGGAGAGAGTGGCTGTGTGTGTGTGTGTGGTAGAGAGTGGCTGTGTGTGTGTGTGTGGGAGAGAGTGGCTGTGTGTGTGTGTGGGAGAGAGTGGCTGTGCGTATGTCTGGGGGAGAGAGTGGCTGTGCGTGTGTGTGGGGGAGAGAGTGGCTGTGCGTGTGTGTGGGGGAGAGAGTGGCTGTGCGTGTGTGTGTGGGAGAGAGTGGCTGTGTGTGTGTGGGAGAGAGTGGCTGTGTGTGTGGGAGAGAGTGGCTGTGTGTGTGTGTGGGAGACAGTGGCTGTGTGTGTGTGTGTGTGTGGGAGAGAGTGGCTGTGTGTGTGTGTGTGTGGGAGAGAGTGGCTGTGTGTGTGTGTGTGTGGGAGAGAGTGGCTGTGTGTGTGTGTGTGGGAGAGAGTGGCTGTGTGTGTGTGTGTGGGAGAGAGTGGCTGTGTGTGTGTGTGTGGGAGAGAGTGGCTGTGTGTGTGTGTGTGGGAGAGAGTGGCTGTGTGTGTGTGTGGGAGAGAGTGGCTGTGTGTGTGTGTGGGAGAGAGTGGCTGTGTGTGTGTGTGGGAGAGAGTGGCTGTGTGTGTGTGTGGGAGAGAGTGGCTGTGCGTGTGTGTGTGGGAGAGAGTGGCTGTGCGTGTGTGTGTGGGAGAGAGTGGCTGTGCGTGTGTGTGTGGGAGAGAGTGGCTGTGTGTGTGTGTGTGTGTGGGAGAGAGTGGCTGTGCGTGTGTGTGTGGGAGAGAGTGGCTGTGTGTGTGTGTGGGAGAGAGTGGCTGTGTGTGTGTGTGTGGGAGAGAGTGGCTGTGTGTGTGTGTGTGGGAGAGAGTGGCTGTGCGTGTGTGTGTGGGAGAGAGTGACTGTGCGTGTGTGTGTGGGAGAGAGTGGCTGTGCGTGTGTGTGTGGGAGAGAGTGGCTGTGTGTGTGTGTGTGGGAGAGAGTGGCTGTGTGTGTGTGTGTGGGAGAGTGTGGCTGTGTGTGTGCGTGTGGGAGAGAGTGGCTGTGCGTGTGGGAGAGAGTGGCTGTGCGTGTGTGTGTGGGAGAGAGTGGCTGTGCGTGTGTGTGGGGGAGAGAGTGGCTGTGCGTGTGTGTGGGGGAGAGAGTGGCTGTGTGTGTGTGGGAGAGAGTGGCTGTGTGTGTGGGAGAGAGTGGCTGTGTGTGTGGGAGAGAGTGGCTGTGTGTGTGTGTGTAGGAGAGAGTGGCTGTGTGTGTGAGTGTGGGAGAGAGTGGCTGTGTGTGTGTGGGAGAGTGTGGCTGTGTGTGTGTGGGAGAGTGTGGCTGTGTGTGTGTGGGAGAGAGTGGCTGTGTGTGTGTGTGAGAGAGAGAGTGGCTGTGTGTGTGTGGGAGAGAGTGGCTGTGTGTGTGTGTGGGAGAGAGTGGCTGTGTGTGTGTGTGTGGGAGAGAGTGGCTGTGTGTGTGTGTGTGTGGGAGAGAGTGGCTGTGTGTGTGTGTGGGAGAGAGTGGCTGTGTGTGTGTGGGAGAGAGTGGCTGTGTGTGTGGGAGAGAGTGGCTGTGTGTGTGTGTGTAGGAGAGAGTGGCTGTGTGTGTGAGTGTGGGAGAGAGTGGCTGTGTGTGTGTGGGAGAGTGTGGCTGTGTGTGTGTGGGAGAGTGTGGCTGTGTGTGTGTGGGAGAGAGTGGCTGTGTGTGTGTGTGAGAGAGAGAGTGGCTGTGTGTGTGTGAGAGAGTGGCTGTGTGTGTGTGGGAGAGAGTGGCTGTGTGTGTGTGTGGGAGAGAGTGGCTGTGTGTGTGTGTGTGGGAGAGAGTGGCTGTGTGTGTGTGTGTGTGGGAGAGAGTGGCTGTGTGTGTGTGTGGGAGAGAGTGGCTGTGTGTGTGTGTGGGAGAGAGTGGCTGTGCGTGTGTGTGGGGGAGAGAGTGGCTGTGCGTGTGTGTGGGGGAGAGAGTGGCTGTGTGTGTGTGTGTGGGAGAGAGTGGCTGTGTGTGTGTGTGGGAGAGAGTGGCTGTGTGTGTGTGTGTGGGAGAGAGTGGCTGTGTGTGTGTGTGTGGGAGAGAGTGGCTGTGTGTGTGTGTGTGTGGGAGAGAGTGGCTGTGTGTGTGTGGGAGAGAGTGGCTGTGTGTGTGTGTGTGGGAGAGAGTGGCTGTGTGTGTGTGTGGGAGAGAGTGGCTGTGTGTGTGTGTGGGAGAGAGTGGCTGTGTGTGTGTGTGTGGGAGAGAGAGGCTGTGTGTGTGTGGGAGAGAGTGGCTGTGTGTGTGTGTGGGAGAGAGTGGCTGTGTGTGTGTGTGTGTGGGAGAGAGTGGCTGTGCGTGTGTGTGTGGGAGAGAGTGGCTGTGTGTGTGTGTGTGTGGGAGAGAGTGGCTGTGCGTGTGTGTGTGGGAGAGAGTGGCTGTGTGTGTGTGTGTGGGAGAGAGTGGCTGTGCGTGTGTGTGTGGGAGAGAGTGGCTGTGTGTGTGTGTGGGAGAGAGTGGCTGTGCGTGTGTGTGTGGGAGAGAGTGGCTGTGTGTGTGTGTGTGTGTGGGAGAGAGTGGCTGTGTGTGTGTGTGGGAGAGAGTGGCTGTGTGTGTGTGTGTGGGAGAGAGTGGCTGTGTGTGTGTGTGGGAGAGAGAGTGGCTGTGTGTGTGTGTGTGTGGGAGAGAGTGGCTGTGTGTGTGTGTGAGAGAGAGTGGCTGTGTGTGTGTGAGAGAGAGTGGCTGTGTGTGTGTGTGTGAGAGAGAGAATGGCTGTGTTTGTGTGTGAGAGAGAGAGTGGCTGTGTGTGTGTGTGAGAGAGAGAGAGTGGCTGTGTGTGTGTGTGTGAGAGAGAGAGTGGCTGTGTGTGTGTGTGAGAGAGAGTGGCTGTGTGTGTGTGTGAGAGAGAGTGGCTGTGTGTGTGTGTGTGAGATAGAGTGGCTGTGTGTGTGTGTGAGAGAGAGTGGCTGTGTGTGTGTGTGAGAGAGAGTGGCTGTGTGTGTGTGTGTGTGAGAGAGAGTGGCTGTGTGTGTGTGTGAGAGAGAGTGGCTGTGTGTGTGTGTGAGAGAGAGTGGCTGTGTGTGTGTGTGAGAGAGAGAGTGGCTGTGTGTGTGTGTGTGAGAGAGAGTGGCTGTGTGTGTGTGAGAGAGAGTGGCTGTGTGTGTGTGTGTGTGAGAGAGAGTGGCTGTGTGTGTGTGTGTGTGAGAGAGAGTGGCTGTGTGTGTGTGTGAGAGAGAGTGGCTGTGCGTGTGTGTGTGAGAGAGAGTGGCTGTGCGTGTGTGTGGGGGAGAGAGTGGCTGTGTGTGTGTGTGTGGGAGAGAGTGGCTGTGCGTGTGTGTGTGGGAGAGAGTGGCTGTGTGTGTGTGTGTGTGTGTGGGAGAGAGTGGCTGTGTGTGTGTGGGAGAGAGTGGCTGTGTGTGTGTGGGAGAGAGTGGCTGTGTGTGTGGGAGAGAGTGGCTGTGCGTGTGTGTGGGGGAGAGAGTGGCTGTGCGTGTGTGTGGGGGAGAGAGTGGCTGTGCGTGTGTGTGGGGGAGAGAGTGGCTGTGCGTGTGTGTGGGGGAGAGAGTGGCTGTGTGTGTGTGTGGGGGAGAGAGTGGCTGTGTGTGTGTGTGGGGGAGAGAGTGGCTGTGTGTGTGTGTGTGGGAGAGAGTGGCTGTGTGTGTGTGGGAGAGAGTGGCTGTGTGTGTGTGTGTGGGAGAGAGTGGCTGTGTGTGTGTGTGTGTGTGTGTGTGTGGGAGAGAGTGGCTGTGTGTGTGTGTGTGTGGGAGAGAGTGGCTGTGTGTGTGTGTGTGGGAGAGAGTGGCTGTGTGTGTGTGTGTGGGAGAGAGTGGCTGTGTGTGTGTGGGAGAGAGTGGCTGTGTGTGTGGGAGAGAGTGGCTGTGTGTGTGTGTGTGGGAGAGAGTGGCTGTGTGTGTGTGTGAGAGAGAGAGTGGCTGTGTGTGTGTGTGTGAGAGAGAGTGGCTGTGTGTGTGTGTGTGAGAGAGAGTGGCTGTGTGTGTGTGTGAGAGAGAGTGGCTGTGTGTGTGTCAGAGAGAGTGGCTGTGTGTGTGTGAGAGAGAGTGGCTGTGTGTGTGTGTGAGAGAGAGAGTGGCTGTGTGTGTGTGTGAGAGAGAGAGTGGCTGTGTGTGTGTGGGGGAGAGAGTGGGGGAGAGAGTGGTTGTGTGTGTGTGTGTGGGAGAGAGTGGCTGTGTGTGTGTGTGGGAGAGAGTGGCTGTGTGTGTGTGTGGGAGAGAGTGGCTGTGTGTGTGTGTGTGTGGGAGAGAGTGGCTGTGTGTGTGTGTGTGGGAGAGAGTGGCTGTGTGTGTGTGTGTGAGAGAGAGAGTGGCTGTGTGTGTGTGTGAGAGAGAGTGGCTGTGTGTGTGTGAGAGAGAGTGGCTGTGTGTGTGTGGGAGAGAGTGGCTGTGTGTGTGTGTGGGAGAGAGTGGCTGTGTGTGTGTGTGGGAGAGAGTGGGTGTGTGTGTGTGTGAGAGAGAGTGGCTGTGTGTGTGTGTGAGAGTGAGTGGCTGTGTGTGTGTGTGTGGGAGAGAGTGGCTGTGTGTGTGTGTGTGTGTGTGAGAGAGAGTGGCTGTGTGTGTGTGTGTGTGAGCGAGAGTGGCTGTGTGTGTGTGAGAGAGAGAGTGGATGTGTGTGTGTGTGTGAGAGAGAGAGTGGCTGTGTGTGTGTGTGAGAGAGAGAGAGTGGCTGTGTGTGTGTGTGTGAGAGAGAGAGTGGCTGTGTGTGTGAGAGAGTGGCTGTGTGTGTGTGTGAGAGAGAGAGTGGCTGTGTGTGTGTGTGAGAGAGAGAGAGTGGCTGTGTGTGTGTGTGGGAGAGAGTGGCTGTGTGTGTGTGTGTGAGAGAGAGTGGCTGTGTGTGTGTGTGGGAGAGAGTGGCTGTGTGTGTGTGTGGGAGAGAGTGGCTGTGTGTGTGTGGGAGAGAGTGGCTGTGTGTGTGTGGGAGAGAGTGGCTGTGTGTGTGTGGGAGAGAGTGGCTGTGTGTGTGTGGGAGAGAGTGGCTGTGTGTGTGTGTGGGAGAGAGTGGCTGTGTGTGTGTGTGTGAGAGAGAGTGGCTGTGTGTATGTGTGGGAGAGAGTGGCTGTGTGTGTGGGAGAGAGTGGCTGTGTGTGTGTGGGAGAGAGTGGCTGTGTGTGTGTGGGAGAGAGTGGCTGTGTGTGTGTGGGAGAGAGTGGCTGTGTGTGTGTGGGAGAGAGTGGCTGTGTGTGTGTGTGTGGGAGAGAGTGGCTGTGTGTGTGTGTGTGGGAGAGAGTGGCTGTGTGTGTGTGTGGGAGAGAGTGGCTGTGTGTGTGTGTGGGAGAGAGTGGCTGTGCGTGTGTGTGGGGGAGAGAGTGGCTGTGCGTGTGTGTGGGGGAGAGAGTGGCTGTGCGTGTGTGTGGGGGAGAGAGTGGCTGTGTGTGTGTGTGTGGGAGAGAGTGGCTGTGTGTGTGTGGGAGAGAGTGGCTGTGTGTGTGGGAGAGAGTGGCTGTGTGTGTGTGTGTGGGAGAGAGTGGCTGTGTGTGTGTGTGAGAGAGAGAGTGGCTGTGTGTGTGTGTGTGAGAGAGAGTGGCTGTGTGTGTGTGTGTGAGAGAGAGTGGCTGTGTGTGTGTGTGAGAGAGAGTGGCTGTGTGTGTGTCAGAGAGAGTGGCTGTGTGTGTGTGAGAGAGAGTGGCTGTGTGTGTGTGTGAGAGAGAGAGTGGCTGTGTGTGTGTGTGAGAGAGAGAGTGGCTGTGTGTGTGTGGGGGAGAGAGTGGGGGAGAGAGTGGTTGTGTGTGTGTGTGTGGGAGAGAGTGGCTGTGTGTGTGTGTGGGAGAGAGTGGCTGTGTGTGTGTGGGAGAGAGTGGCTGTGTGTGTGTGTGTGGGAGAGAGTGGCTGTGTGTGTGTGTGTGGGAGAGAGTGGCTGTGTGTGTGTGTGAGAGAGAGAGTGGCTGTGTGTGTGTGTGAGAGAGAGAGTGGCTGTGTGTGTGTGTGAGAGAGAGAGTGGCTGTGTGTGTGTGTGAGAGAGAGAGTGGCTGTGTGTGTGTGTGTGAGAGAGAGTGGCTGTGTGTGAGAGAGTGGCTGTGTGTGTGTGTGGGAGAGAGTGGCTGTGTGTGTGTGTGGGAGAGAGTGGGTGTGTGTGTGTGTGAGAGAGAGTGGCTGTGTGTGTGTGTGAGAGTGAGTGGCTGTGTGTGTGTGTGTGGGAGAGAGTGGCTGTGTGTGTGTGTGTGTGTGTGAGAGAGAGTGGCTGTGTGTGTGTGTGTGAGAGAGAGAGTGGCTGTGTGTGTGTGTGTGGGAGAGAGTGGCTGTGTGTGTGTGAGAGAGAGAGTGGATGTGTGTGTGTGTGTGAGAGAGAGAGTGGCTGTCTGTGTGTGTGAGAGAGAGAGAGTGGCTGTGTGTGTGTGTGTGAGAGAGAGAGTGGCTGTGTGTGTGTGTGAGAGAGAGAGTGGCTGTGTGTGTGTGTGTGTGTGAGAGAGAGTGGCTGTGTGTGTGTGTGAGAGAGAGAGTGGCTGTGTGTGTGTGTGAGAGAGAGTGGCTGTGTGTGTGTGTGAGAGAGAGTGGCTGTGTGTGTGTGTGAGAGTGTGGCTGTGTGTGTGTGTGAGAGAGAGAGTGGCTGTGTGTGTGTGTGTGTGTGAGAGAGAGTGGCTGTGTGTGTGTGTGAGAGAGAGAGTGGCTGTGTGTGTGTGTGAGAGAGAGAGTGGCTGTGTGTGTGTGTGAGAGAGAGAGAGTGGCTGTGTGTGTGTGTGTGGGAGAGAGTGGCTGTGTGTGTGTGTGGGAGAGAGTGGCTGTGTGTGTGTGTGGGAGAGAGTGGCTGTGTGTGTGTGTGTGAGAGAGAGTGGCTGTGTGTGTGTGTGCGAGAGAGTGGCTGTGTGTGTGTGTGGGAGAGAGTGGCTGTGTGTGTGTGTGGGAGAGAGTGGCTGTGTGTGTGTGTGGGAGAGAGTGGCTGTGTGTGTGTGGGAGAGAGTGGCTGTGTGTGTGTGGGAGAGAGTGGCTGTGTGTGTGTGGGAGAGAGTGGCTGTGTGTGTGTGTGGGAGAGAGTGGCTGTGTGTGTGTGTGTGGGAGAGAGTGGCTGTGTGTGTGTGTGTGTGGGAGAGAGTGGCTGTGTGTGTGTGTGGGAGAGAGTGGCTGTGTGTGTGTGTGGGAGAGAGTGGCTGTGTGTGTGTGTGGGAGAGAGTGGCTGTGCGTGTGTCTGGGGGAGAGAGTGGCTGTGCGTGTGTGTGGGGGAGAGAGTGGCTGTGCGTGTGTGTGTGGGAGAGAGTGGCTGTGTGTGTGTGGGAGAGAGTGGCTGTGTGTGTGTGTGTGGGAGAGAGTGGCTGTGTGTGTGTGTGTGGGAGACAGTGGCTGTGTGTGTGTGGGAGAGAGTGGCTGTGTGTGTGTGTGTGTGGGAGAGAGTGGCTGTGTGTGTGTGGGAGAGAGTGGCTGTGTGTGTGTGTGTGGGAGAGAGTGGCTGTGTGTGTGTGTGTGGGAGAGAGTGGCTGTGTGTGTGTGTGTGGGAGAGAGTGGCTGTGTGTGTGTGTGGGAGAGAGTGGCTGTGTGTGTGTGTGGGAGAGAGTGGCTGTGTGTGTGTGTGGGAGAGAGTGGCTGTGTGTGTGTGTGGGAGAGAGTGGCTGTGTGTGTGTGTGGGAGAGAGTGGCTGTGCGTGTGTGTGTGGGAGAGAGTGGCTGTGCGTGTGTGTGTGGGAGAGAGTGGCTGTGCGTGTGTGTGTGGGAGAGAGTGGCTGTGTGTGTGGGAGAGAGTGGCTGTGCGTGTGTGTGTGGGAGAGAGTGGCTGTGTGTGTGTGTGGGAGAGAGTGGCTGTGTGTGTGTGTGTGGGAGAGAGTGGCTGTGTGTGTGTGGGAGAGAGTGGCTGTGTGTGTGTGTGTGGGAGAGAGTGGCTGTGCGTGTGTGTGTGGGAGAGAGTGACTGTGCGTGTGTGTGTGGGAGAGAGTGGCTGTGCGTGTGTGTGTGGGAGAGAGTGGCTGTGTGTGTGTGGGAGAGAGTGGCTGTGTGTGTGTGTGTGGGAGAGATGTGGCTGTGTGTGTGTGGGAGAGAGTGGCTGTGTGTGTGCGTGTGGGAGAGAGTGGCTGTGCGTGTGGGAGAGAGTGGCTGTGCGTGTGTGTGTGGGAGAGAGTGGCTGTGCGTGTGTGTGGGGGAGAGAGTGGCTGTGCGTGTGTGTGGGGGAGAGAGTGGCTGTGCGTGTGTGTGGGGGAGAGAGTGGCTGTGTGTGTGTGTGTGGGAGAGAGTGGCTGTGTGTGTGTGGGAGAGAGTGGCTGTGTGTGTGGGAGAGAGTGGCTGTGTGTGTGTGTGTAGGAGAGAGTGGCTGTGTGTGTGAGTGTGGGAGAGAGTGGCTGTGTGTGTGTGTGGGAGAGAGTGGCTGTGTGTGTGTGTGGGAGAGAGTGGCTGTGTGTGTGTGTGTGAGAGAGAGTGGCTGTGTGTGTGTGTGCGAGAGAGTGGCTGTGTGTGTGTGTGGGAGAGAGTGGCTGTGTGTGTGTGTGGGAGAGAGTGGCTGTGTGTGTGTGTGGGAGAGAGTGGCTGTGTGTGTGTGGGAGAGAGTGGCTGTGTGTGTGTGGGAGAGAGTGGCTGTGTGTGTGTGGGAGAGAGTGGCTGTGTGTGTGTGTGGGAGAGAGTGGCTGTGTGTGTGTGTGTGGGAGAGAGTGGCTGTGTGTGTGTGTGTGTGGGAGAGAGTGGCTGTGTGTGTGTGTGGGAGAGAGTGGCTGTGTGTGTGTGTGGGAGAGAGTGGCTGTGTGTGTGTGTGGGAGAGAGTGGCTGTGCGTGTGTCTGGGGGAGAGAGTGGCTGTGCGTGTGTGTGGGGGAGAGAGTGGCTGTGCGTGTGTGTGTGGGAGAGAGTGGCTGTGTGTGTGTGGGAGAGAGTGGCTGTGTGTGTGTGTGTGGGAGAGAGTGGCTGTGTGTGTGTGTGTGGGAGACAGTGGCTGTGTGTGTGTGGGAGAGAGTGGCTGTGTGTGTGTGTGTGTGGGAGAGAGTGGCTGTGTGTGTGTGGGAGAGAGTGGCTGTGTGTGTGTGTGTGGGAGAGAGTGGCTGTGTGTGTGTGTGTGGGAGAGAGTGGCTGTGTGTGTGTGTGTGGGAGAGAGTGGCTGTGTGTGTGTGTGGGAGAGAGTGGCTGTGTGTGTGTGTGGGAGAGAGTGGCTGTGTGTGTGTGTGGGAGAGAGTGGCTGTGTGTGTGTGTGGGAGAGAGTGGCTGTGTGTGTGTGTGGGAGAGAGTGGCTGTGCGTGTGTGTGTGGGAGAGAGTGGCTGTGCGTGTGTGTGTGGGAGAGAGTGGCTGTGCGTGTGTGTGTGGGAGAGAGTGGCTGTGTGTGTGGGAGAGAGTGGCTGTGCGTGTGTGTGTGGGAGAGAGTGGCTGTGTGTGTGTGTGGGAGAGAGTGGCTGTGTGTGTGTGTGTGGGAGAGAGTGGCTGTGTGTGTGTGGGAGAGAGTGGCTGTGTGTGTGTGTGTGGGAGAGAGTGGCTGTGCGTGTGTGTGTGGGAGAGAGTGACTGTGCGTGTGTGTGTGGGAGAGAGTGGCTGTGCGTGTGTGTGTGGGAGAGAGTGGCTGTGTGTGTGTGGGAGAGAGTGGCTGTGTGTGTGTGTGTGGGAGAGATGTGGCTGTGTGTGTGTGGGAGAGAGTGGCTGTGTGTGTGCGTGTGGGAGAGAGTGGCTGTGCGTGTGGGAGAGAGTGGCTGTGCGTGTGTGTGTGGGAGAGAGTGGCTGTGCGTGTGTGTGGGGGAGAGAGTGGCTGTGCGTGTGTGTGGGGGAGAGAGTGGCTGTGCGTGTGTGTGGGGGAGAGAGTGGCTGTGTGTGTGTGTGTGGGAGAGAGTGGCTGTGTGTGTGTGGGAGAGAGTGGCTGTGTGTGTGGGAGAGAGTGGCTGTGTGTGTGTGTGTAGGAGAGAGTGGCTGTGTGTGTGAGTGTGGGAGAGAGTGGCTGTGTGTGTGTGGGAGAGAGTGGCTGTGTGTGTGGGAGAGAGTGGCTGTGTGTGTGTGTGTAGGAGAGAGTGGCTGTGTGTGTGAGTGTGGGAGAGAGTGGCTGTGTGTGTGTGGGAGAGTGTGGCTGTGTGTGTGTGGGAGAGTGTGGCTGTGTGTGTGTGGGAGAGAGTGGCTGTGTTTGTGTGGGAGAGAGTGGCTGTGTGTGTGTGGGAGAGAGTGGCTGTGTGTGTGTGTGTGGGAGAGAGTGGCTGTGTGTGTGTGTGTGTGGGAGAGAGTGGCTGTGTGTGTGTGTGTGGGAGAGAGTGGCTGTGTGTGTGTGTGGGAGAGAGTGGCTGTGTGTGTGTGTGGGAGAGAGTGGCTGTGCGTTTGTCTGGGGGAGAGAGTGGCTGTGCGTGTGTGTGGGGGAGAGAGTGGCTGTGCGTGTGTGTGGGGGAGAGAGTGGCTGTGTGTGTGTGGGAGAGAGTGGCTGTGTGTGTGTGGGAGAGAGTGGCTGTGTGTGTGTGGGAGAGAGTGGCTGTGTGTGTGTGGGAGAGAGTGGCTGTGTGTGTGTGTGTGGGAGAGAGTGGCTGTGTGTGTGTGTGTGTGTGTGGGAGAGAGTGGCTGTGTGTGTGTGTGGGAGAGAGTGGCTGTGTGTGTGTGTGGGAGAGAGTGGCTGTGTGTGTGTGTGTGTGGGAGAGAGTGGCTGTGTGTGTGTGTGTGTGGGAGAGAGTGGCTGTGTGTGTGTGTGTGGGAGAGAGTGGCTGTGTGTGTGTGTGTGGGAGAGAGTGGCTGTGTGTGTGTGTGGGAGAGAGTGGCTGTGTGTGTGTGTGGGAGAGAGTGGCTGTGTGTGTGTGTGGGAGAGAGTGGCTGTGTGTGTGTGTGGGAGAGAGTGGCTGTGTGTGTGTGTGGGAGAGAGTGGCTGTGTGTGTGTGTGGGAGAGAGTGGCTGTGCGTGTGTGTGTGGGAGAGAGTGGCTGTGTGTGTGTGGGAGAGAGTGGCTGTGTGTGTGTGTGTGTGTGGGAGAGAGTGGCTGTGCGTGTGTGTGTGGGAGAGAGTGGCTGTGTGTGTGTGTGGGAGAGAGTGGCTGTGTGTGTGTGTGTGGGAGAGAGTGGCTGTGTGTGTGTGTGTGGGAGAGAGTGGCTGTGCGTGTGTGTGTGAGAGAGAGTGACTGTGCGTGTGTGTGTGGGAGAGAGTGACTGTGCGTGTGTGTGTGGGAGAGAGTGGCTGTGTGTGTGTGTGGGAGAGAGTGGCTGTGTGTGTGTGGGAGAGAGTGGCTGTGTGTGTGTGGGAGAGAGTGGCTGTGTGTGTGCGTGTGGGAGAGAGTGGCTGTGCGTGTGGGAGAGAGTGGCTGTGCGTGTGTGTGTGGGAGAGAGTGGCTGTGCGTGTGTGTGGGGGAGAGAGTGGCTGTGCGTGTGTGTGGGGGAGAGAGTGGCTGTGTGTGTGGGTGTGGGAGAGAGTGGCTGTGTGTGTGTGGGAGAGAGTGGCTGTGTGTGTGGGAGAGAGTGGCTGTGTGTGTGTGTGTGTGTGTAGGAGAGTGTGGCTGTGTGTGTGTGTGTGGGAGAGAGTGGCTGTGTGTGTGTGTGGGAGAGAGTGGCTGTGTGTGTGTGTGTGGGAGAGAGTGGCTGTGTGTGTGTGTGGGAGAGAGTGGCTGTGTGTGTGGGAGAGAGTGGCTGTGTGTGTGGGAGAGAGTGGCTGTGTGTGTGTGTGTGGGAGAGAGTGGCTGTGTGTGTGTGTGGGAGAGAGTGGCTGTGTGTGTGTGGGAGAGAGTGGCTGTGCGTGTGTGTGTGGGAGAGAGTGGCTGTGCGTGTGTGTGTGGGAGAGAGTGGCTGTGCGTGTGTGTGTGGGAGAGAGCGGCTGTGCGTGTGTGTGTGGGAGAGAGTGGCTGTGTGTGTGTGTGGGAGAGAGTGGCTGTGTGTGTGTGTGGGAGAGAGTGGCTGTGCGTGTGTGTGTGGGAGAGAGTGGCTGTGTGTGTGTGTGTGTGTGTGGGAGAGAGTGGCTGTGCGTGTGTGTGTGGGAGAGAGTGGCTGTGCGTGTGTGTGTGGGAGAGAGTGGCTGTGTGTGTGTGTGTGGGAGAGAGTGGCTGTGTGTGTGTGTGGGAGAGAGTGGCTGTGTGTGTGTGTGGGAGAGAGTGGCTGTGCGTGTGTGTGTGTGTGGGAGAGAGTGGCTGTGTGTGTGTGTGTGTGGGAGAGAGTGGCTGTGTGTGTGTGTGGGAGAGAGTGGCTGTGTGTGTGTGTGTGAGAGAGAGTGGCTGTGTGTGAGAGAGTGGCTGTGTGTGTGTGTGGGAGAGAGTGGCTGTGTGTGTGTGTGGGAGAGAGTGGGTGTGTGTGTGTGTGAGAGAGAGTGGCTGTGTGTGTGTGTGAGAGTGAGTGGCTGTGTGTGTGTGTGTGGGAGAGAGTGGCTGTGTGTGTGTGTGTGAGAGAGAGTGGCTGTGTGTGAGAGAGTGGCTGTGTGTGTGTGTGGGAGAGAGTGGCTGTGTGTGTGTGTGGGAGAGAGTGGCTGTGTGTGTGTGTGTGTGTGGGAGAGAGTGGCTGTGCGTGTGTGTGTGGGAGAGAGTGGCTGTGTGTGTGTGTGGGAGAGAGTGGCTGTGTGTGTGTGTGTGGGAGAGAGTGGCTGTGTGTGTGTGTGTGGGAGAGAGTGGCTGTGTGTGTGTGTGTGGGAGAGAGTGGCTGTGCGTGTGTGTGTGGGAGAGAGTGACTGTGCGTGTGTGTGTGGGAGAGAGTGGCTGTGCGTGTGTGTGTGGGAGAGAGTGGCTGTGTGTGTGTGTGTGGGAGAGAGTGGCTGTGTGTGTGTGGGAGAGAGTGGCTGTGTGTGTGCGTGTGGGAGAGAGTGGCTGTGCGTGTGGGAGAGAGTGGCTGTGCGTGTGTGTGTGGGAGAGAGTGGCTGTGCGTGTGTGTGTGGGAGAGAGTGGCTGTGCGTGTGTGTGGGGGAGAGAGTGGCTGTGCGTGTGTGTGGGGGAGAGAGTGGCTGTGTGTGTGTGTGTGGGAGAGAGTGGCTGTGTGTGTGTGGGAGAGAGTGGCTGTGTGTGTGGGAGAGAGTGGCTGTGTGTGTGTGTGTAGGAGAGAGTGGCTGTGTGTGTGAGTGTGGGAGAGTGTGGCTGTGTGTGTGTGGGAGAGTGTGGCTGTGTGTGTGTGGGAGAGAGTGGCTGTGTGTGTGTGTGTGGGAGAGAGTGGCTGTGTGTGTGTGGGAGAGAGTGGCTGTGTGTGTGTGTGTGGGAGAGAGTGGCTGTGTGTGTGTGTGTGTGGGAGAGAGTGGCTGTGTGTGTGTGTGTGGGAGAGAGTGGCTGTGTGTGTGTGTGGGAGAGAGTGGCTGTGTGTGTGTGTGGGAGAGAGTGGCTGTGCGTTTGTCTGGGGGAGAGAGTGGCTGTGCGTGTGTGTGTGGGAGAGAGTGGCTGTGCGTGTGTGTGGGGGAGAGAGTGGCTGTGCGTGTGTGTGTGGGAGAGAGTGGCTGTGTGTGTGTGGGAGAGAGTGGCTGTGTGTGTGTGTGTGGGAGAGAGTGGCTGTGTGTGTGTGTGTGGGAGAGAGTGGCTGTGTGTGTGTGTGTGTGTGGGAGAGAGTGGCTGTGTGTGTGTATGGGAGAGAGTGGCTGTGTGTGTGTGTGTGGGAGAGAGTGGCTGTGTGTGTGTGTGTGGGAGAGAGTGGCTGTGTGTGTGTGTGTGGGAGAGAGTGGCTGTGTGTGTGTGTGGGAGAGAGTGGCTGTGTGTGTGTGTGGGAGAGAGTGGCTGTGTGTGTGTGTGTGGGAGAGAGTGGCTGTGCGTGTGTGTGTGGGAGAGAGTGGCTGTGTGTGTGTGTGTGGGAGAGAGTGGCTGTGTGTGTGTGTTTGTGGGAGAGAGTGGCTGTGCGTGTGTGTGTGGGAGAGAGTGGCTGTGTGTGTGTGTGGGAGAGAGTGGCTGTGTGTGTGTGTGTGGGAGAGAGTGGCTGTGTGTGTGTGTGTGGGAGAGAGTGGCTGTGCGTGTGTGTGTGGGAGAGAGTGACTGTGCGTGTGTCTGTGGGAGAGAGTGACTGTGCGTGTGTGTGTGGGAGAGAGTGGCTGTGTGTGTGGGAGAGAGTGGCTGTGTGTGTGCGTGTGGGAGAGAGTGGCTGTGCGTGTGGGAGAGAGTGGCTGTGCGTGTGTGTGTGGGAGAGAGTGGCTGTGCGTGTGTGTGGGGGAGAGAGTGGCTGTGCGTGTGTGTGTGTGTGGGAGAGAGTGGCTGTGTGTGTGTGGGAGAGAGTGGCTGTGTGTGTGGGAGAGAGTGGCTGTGTGTGTGTGTGTGTGTAGGAGAGTGTGGCTGTGTGTGTGTGGGAGAGAGTGGCTGTGTGTGTGTGTGTGGGAGAGAGTGGCTGTGTGTGTGTGTGTGGGAGAGAGTGGCTGTGTGTGTGTGTGTGGGAGAGAGTGGCTGTGTGTGTGGGAGAGAGTGGCTGTGTGTGTGGGAGAGAGTGGCTGTGTGTGTGTGTGTGGGAGAGAGTGGCTGTGTGTGTGTGTGTGGGAGAGAGTGGCTGTGTGTGTGTGTGGGAGAGAGTGGCTGTGTGTGTGGGAGAGAGTGGCTGTGCGTGTGGGAGAGAGTGGCTGTGCGTGTGTGTGTGGGAGAGAGTGGCTGTGCGTGTGTGTGGGAGAGAGTGGCTGTGTGTGTGTGTGGGAGAGAGTGGCTGTGTGTGTGTGTGGGAGAGAGTGGCTGTGCGTGTGTGTGTGGGAGAGAGTGGCTGTGTGTGTGTGTGTGTGTGTGGGAGAGAGTGGCTGTGCGTGTGTGTGTGGGAGAGAGTGGCTGTGTGTGTGTGTGTGGGAGAGAGTGGCTGTGTGTGTGTGTGTGGGAGAGAGTGGCTGTGTGTGTGTGTGGGAGAGAGTGGCTGTGTGTGTGTGTGGGAGAGAGTGGCTGTGTGTGTGTGTGGGAGAGAGTGGCTGTGCGTGTGTGTGTGTGTGGGAGAGAGTGGCTGTGTGTGTGTGTGTGTGGGAGAGAGTGGCTGTGTGTGTGTGTGGGAGAGAGTGGCTGTGCGTGTGTGTGTGTGGGAGAGAGTGGCTGTGTGTGTGTGTGTGTGTGGGAGAGTGTGGCTGTGTGTGTGTGTGTGTGTCCTGCTCATAGACGGTCTTCCCAAGTCCAGCCTGGCCCAGTTGTGTGGGGTTAGGAGAGCACAGCATCCTAATCGGATCTTGTGCTGTGGCCTTCTGTTTGCACACTGGGCTGGAACTTTCAGCTTACCAAGAGGAAGTTCCAGAACCTCGTTCTCCCTCCCCCCACCTTCGTGTACGGAGACAAACCCAGGATTTCCAGCTGGCTCGTGCTCCTTCATCGTTTCCATTTTATCTCCTTGCTCACTCTCCCTTCGTCCGTCTGACTCTCTCCTCTCCCTCCTTCTATTTTCCCCTCCCCCTTCCTCTCCTCCTCCCAGCTGCCACCCCTTCCCCCCACCCCTTCCCCCCACCCCTTCCCCCCACCCCTTCCCCCCACCCCTTCCCCCCACCCCTTCCCTTTTTTCTCTTTCCCCATACCCCTCTCCCCTTCCCCTCTGCACTTCCCCCTCTCTCCCCTTCCCTGTCCTTCTCCCCCCCTCTCTGCCCTTCCCTGTCCTTCTCCCCCCCTCTCTGCCCTTCCCTGTCCTTCTCCCCCCCTCTCTGCCCTTCCACCCTCCCGTTCCCCCCTCCATCCTCCCGTTCCCCCCTCCATCCTCCCGTACCCCCTACCCCTCCATCCTCCCGTACCCCCTACCCCTCCATCCTCCCCTTCTCCCCCATCCTCCCCTTCTCCCCCATCCTCCCCTTCCCCCTCCATCCTCCCCTTCCCCCTCCACCCTCCCCTTCCCCCTTATGGAGTTGCTCTGGTTTTGGGTTACTTTGACCCGCTTGTACGTGTCATGTGACTCCTGTTGGTTGCCTTGCCTCTCGCACCCCGTTAGTTTTAACGCTTTGTAATGATCCCCCTGCTTCGTTAATCGGATTGCAGATCGTCCCTTTGCTCGTTCAGCTGTTGACACTTTACTCACACAGTCTGACACTTTCGATCACCTGCAGAGACCTGTTAATTCACCCTGTTGATGCTCCCCTCCCCGTTTGTATGATCTTTTGATCTTCCTGCCTCCAAATTCTGTGTGCTCTGAAAGCTTGTGATTTCAAATAAACCTGTCGGGACTATAATACTGATTCCCACTTTTGGCTTGAAGTAAGAGTCCAATACAATCAATTAAGACTCTCGTAAACGGTTCCTCAAATGCAGGAATAGTTATTAAAAAGTGCAGGTTTTATTACTTGACATGTCTGGCAAAATGTAACTCCATCCATACGCAGTCCAGGCCGGTCAAAATGTTTGTTTTACAGCCTGCGATTTTTCTTACCCCTGAATGACCTCCTACTGCTAATTCACGCACTAAGCACAGCCCCTCATTTTTATAACCTTGTTTCAGGGGTAGTTGCAACAATGAGGGCTGAAGGGCCTGGACTGCGCTGTAATGTTCTATAACCTGGTGTCGTGTGGCTTCTCAGCTTGAATGAGTTCTCAAGGCTTCAACTGGCTTAGATTAGATTACATTACAGTGTGGAAAACAGGCCCTTCGGCCCAACAAGTCCACACCGCCCCGCCGAAGCGCAACCCACCCATACCCCTACATTTACCCCTTACCTAACACTACGGGCAATTGAGCATGGCCAATTCACCTGACCTGCACATCTTTGGACTGTGGGAGGAAACCGGAGCACCCGGAGGAAACCCACGCAGACACGGGGAGAACGTGCAAACTCCACACAGTCAGTCACCTGAGGCGGGAATTGAACCCGGGTCTCTGGCGCTGTGAGGCAGCAGTGCTAACCACTGTGCCACCGTGAAGTTGCTCCTCGTCCCAGTCTTTGATTTCTAGATTAGAGTGGTGCTGGAAAAGCGCAAGCAGGTCAGGCAGCATCCGAGGAGCAGGAGATTCAACGTTTCGGGCGAAAGCCCTACATCAGGAATGAAGAGCATTCTTTGATTTGCATCTCCTTCGTTCTCAGGCTGTGCCCTTTGACCCTGAACTCTCCCGTCAGGTTGAAACGCCCCTCAGCCTTGACCCTGTCAAGTCGCCTCTTGTTCCCCTAGACTCCAGCCAGTCCTAACCATTACTCCCGAGACAATCCCTCCATCCCGGGGACGGTCCCAGTGGACTTCCAGAACCTGGGCTTCCTCCAATTGAAATAAACTCTTAAATGAGGGGACCAAATCCACTCTCCCTGCTGCAGGAAGGACGTTGAGAGGGGTTCGGAAAGGATTTACAAAGATGGCACAGGGTTTGAGCCACGGGGAGAGGCTGGGGCTGTTTTCCCTGGAGTGTCAGAGGCCGAGGAGGAGTGACCTTTTATAAAACCATGGATAGGGTGAATAGACTAATCTTTTTTCCCCAGGGGTGGGGGAGCCTGAAACTAGAGGGTGAGGGGGGAAAATTTTAAAAGGGACCTAAGGGGCAACTTTTTCACACAGAGGCTGGTGCGTGTGTGGAATGAGCTGCCAGAGGAAGTGGTGGGGGCTGGTCCAACTTAAAAGGGTTTAGAGGGATGTGGGCCAAGTGCTGGCAAATGGCACTAGATCAGTTCAGGATATCTGGTTGGCGTGAATCTGTGACTCTATGGTAGCTGTTCGGCATGAATCTAAGGGTCTGTGTCCATGCTGTACGTGTACGCGACTCTCTGATAGCTGGTCGGCATGAATCTAAGGGTGTGTGTCCATGCTGTATGTGTACGCGACTCTATGATAGCTGGTCGGCATGAATCTAAGGGTGTGTTTCCATGCTGTACGTGTACGCGACTCTATGGTAGCTGGTCGGCATGAATCTAAGGGTGTGTGTCCATGCTGTACGTGTACGCCACTCTATGGTAGCTGGTCGGCATGAATCTAAGGGTGTGTGTCCATGCTGTACGTGTACGCGACTCTATGATAACTGGTAGGCATGAATCTAAGGGTGTGTGTCCATGCTGTACGTGTACGCGACTCTATGATAGCTGGTCGGCATGAATCTAAGGGTCTGTGTCCATGCTGTACGTGTACGCGACTCTATGATAGCTGGTCGGCATGAATCTAAGGGTGTGTGTCCATGCTGTACGTGTACGCGACTCTATGATAGCTGGTCGGCATGAATCTAAGGGTGTGTGTCCATGCTGTACGTGTACGCGACTCTGATAGCTGGTCGGCATGAATCTAAGGGTGTGTGTCCATGCTGTACGTGTACGCGACTCTATGATAACTGGTCGGCATGAATCTAAGGGTCTGTGTCCATGCTGTACGTGTACGCGACTCTATGATAGCTGTTCGGCATGAATCTAAGGGTCTGTGTCCATGCTGTACGTGTACGCGACTCTATGATAACTGGTAGGCATGAATCTAAGGGTCTGTGTCCATGCTGTACGTGTACGCGACTCTATGATAGCTGGTCGACATGGATGAGTTGGACCAAAGCGCTTATTTCCGTGCTGTCCTGTTGCATGATTCTATGAGGTGGTCTCTCCAGCGCCTTGCAGTAAGACCTCCCTCCTCTGACTCCCCTTGATATAAGGGCCAACAATCCATTAGCCCTTGCTAATTCCCCTGCACGCCAGCTTTCTGTGGTGCGTATACACGGTTCCCCAAGTCCAACTATCTTTATGGCAGCTCGTTCCACACATGCATCACCCTCTGCATGAAATGGTTGCCCCTGGGGTCCCTTTTAAATCTCCCCCACCCCCCCCCCCGACCCCTCACCTTAAACCTCTGCCCCCCTACTTTTGGATTTGCCCTGCCCTGGGAAACAAAAGATATGGGAGCAATGTTAGGCCATTGGGGCCCAACAATTATGGCTGATACGTTCCTCAACCCCATTTCCCTGCCCTTTATCCACATCCCTTCGACCCATTACCGAGCGTGCAATTCTGGTCTCCTTCCTATCGGAAAGATGTTGTGAAACTTGAAAGGGTTCAGGAAAGATTTACAAGGATGTTACCAGGGTTGGAGGATCTGCGCTACAGGGAGAGGCTGAACAGGCCGGGGCTGTTTTCCCTGGAGCGTCGGAGGCTGAGGGGGTGACCTTATAGCGGTTTATAAAATCATGAGGGGCATAAATAGGCAAAGTCTTTTCCCTGGGCTGGGGGGAGTCCAGAACTAGGTGGGCATAGGTTTAGGGTGAGAGGGGAAAGATATAAAAGAGACCGAAGAGGCAACATTTTCACACAGAGGGTGATACGTGTATGGAATGAGCTGCGAGAGGATGTGGTGGAGGCTGGTACAATTGCAACATTTAAGAGGCATTTGGATGGGTATATGAATAGGAAGAGTTTGGAGGGATATGGGCCAAGTGCTGGCAGGTGGGACTAGATTGGGTTGGGATATATGGACGGGTTGGACCGAAGGGTCTGTTTCCATGCTGTACATCTTTATGACTCAATCAAAGATCTGTCAACCTCCTCCTTAAATTCACTCACTGTCCCAAGCATCCACCACACTTTGGGGTAGCAAATTCCACAAAGGTGGAATTTTTGTTTCCCGGGGGTGAGCCCCAAACTCGAGGTTTAGGGTGGGAGGGGAAAGATTTAAAAGGGACTTAAGGGGCAACTTTTTCACGCAGAGGGTGGTGCGTGTATGGAATGAGCTGCCAGAGAGTGCTGGAAACGTCGATTCTCCTGCTCCTCGGATGCTGCCTGACCCGCTGTGGTTTTCCAGCGCCGCACTCTCGATTCTGACCTCCAGCATCCGCCGACCTCTCTGTCTCCGAGAGGTGGAGGCGGGTACAATTTAAAAGGGTTTAGAGGGATGTGGGTCAAGTGGGCACACAAAGACCGGGTCTGACCACCCTGTCCACACGCCCCTCGTGATTTTGTGAACCTCTTGAAGGTCACCCCTCAGCCTCCGACACTCCAAGGAAAGCAGCCCCAGTCGCCCCCAATAATAATAAATAATGCTCTGCTCTCAGAATAGCTTTCCCACGTCGTTGAACTTGGAGACGGTATGAAAGTTAGTTCCATTGCTGCATTCAGAGCCGTCGGTGGAAGGAATCAGAGAGCCGCGTAAACTGAGGCGAGTGACAGCCAGGAGATTGATAGATCTGCCTCCAGACAGAGTAGGAAGTGCTCCTTTGTGGGAAACATTGAGCATCGCATTTGTTTCTGTTTCCTTGAACTTTGCTTCTGCGCCCATCAACGTGTGGCAATCCTGTTCCGTTCTCAAACCGCAATCGTGCTGCCATTGGCTCGCTGTTGACGAGAAAAATCTATAACCGTCACCCAGCGCTGGAACCGAAGACCTGAAACGGCCCCGGTTAATTCGGCCTGGTCTCCCGCCACATCGCAGAGCTCCGGAGGTAGGTCTGGGAGGCATCGGAATTTTTAAACACGGGCTTAGATCCCTCTCCCGAAAGCAGACCCTTAATTCAGCTCGCCAGTAGCAAGCCCCAAGGTGGAGCAGGATAGGCCTCGGTGTGTTGGGTGGGGAGGGAAGTGTTCTCAAGTGCACACCAACTAAGCCTCTCTCGAACAGACGCCAATCCCCCTTGGGACTGACTGGAGGCGGAGGGTTCTGGGAAATGGAGCGTTTCGAGAGGGTCAAAGACCAGCGACAAGGGTTCCCAACCCAAGGGGCGCCGCAGCGGTGATGCCACTGGCTTGGAATGCCGGGATGAGTTTCCAAGAGAAGGGAATCGAATCCCGCGGGTGGCCGGAATTCGAATCCGGCGGAAATCCGGGAAGGATGGTGTGTCGTTGGTGATGAAGGGAAATCTGCCACCCTGACACGTTACTCCAGGCCCACAACGGAGATGGGGAGTGGGTGGGGGAAGAGGGGGTTGTTGGTTGGTGGTGTAGGGACTCACCCTCTGGGCAATGAGGGACAGGCACCGGGCCCCCTCTGACCATGCCCACGGGTCAAGGAGGGAATTTCATAAATGTCGCTCGATTGCGGGGTTGAGGTGGAAGTTCAGAAGGGTTAACAGAAGGGACAGGAGAAGACCATTCAGCCCTTCTTTGGCCATTCACTCTGGTCATGGGCCCCAACTCCAATTCTCCCAATCTCGCCACCCCCCACTTCCTCCTTCACAGACTACCAAATGGCTGGACATTAGGAAAATGTTTCCATTGGTAGGAGAGAGACTAAGACCCAAGGGCACAGCCTTAGAGTAGGGAAACTGTACAGTGTGGAAACAGACGTTTTGGCCCACACCGACCCTCCAAACTATCCCACCCAGACCCATTCCCCGACCCTGTTACTCTATATTTCCCCTGACCAATCCACCCTAACCTGCACATCCCTGGGCACTATGGGACAATTTGGCATGGCCAATCCACCCTAACCTGCACATCCCTGGGCACTATGGGACAATTTGGCATGGCCAATCCACCCTAACCTGCACATCCCTCAGCACTATGGGACAATTTGGCATGGCCAATCCACCCTAACCTGCACATCCCTCAGCACTATGGGATAATTTAGCATGGCCAATCCACCCTAACCTGCACATCCCTGGGCACTATGGGACAATTTAGCACGGCCAATCCACCCTAACCTGCACATCCCTGGGCACTATGGGACAATTTGGCATGGCCAATCCACCCTAACCTGCACATCCCTCAGCACTATGGGACAATTTAGCATGGCCAATCCACCCTAACCTGCACATCCCTGGGCACTACGGGACAATTTAGCATGGCCAATCCACCCTAACCTGCACATCCCTGGACACTACGAGACAATTTAGCATGGCCAATCCACCCTAACCTGCACATCCCTCGGCTCGACGGGACAATTTAGCATGGCCAAACCACCCTAACGTGCACATCCCTCGGCACTATGTGACAATTTAGCATGGCCAATCCACCCTAACCTGCACATCCCTGGGCACTATGGGACAATTTAGCATGGCCAATCCACCCTAACCTGCACATCCCTCGGCTCTACGGGACAATTTAGCATGGCCAATCCACCCTAACCTGCACATCCCTCGGCTCTACGGGACAATTTAGCATGGCCAATCCACCCTAACCTGCACATCCCTCGGCTCTACGGGACAATTTAGCATGGCCAATCCACCCTAACCTGCACATCCCTGGGCACTACGGGACAATTTAGCATGGCCAATCCACCCTAACCTGCATATCCCTCGGCTCTACGGGACAATTTAGCATGGCCAATCCACCCTAACCTGCACATCCCTCGGCTCTACGGGACAATTTAGCATGGCCAATCCACCCTAACCTGCACATCCCTGGACACTATGGGACAATTTAGCATGGCCAATCCACCCTAACCTGCACATCCATGGACACTATGGGACAATTTAGCATGGCCAATCCACCCTAACCTGCACATCTTTGGACTGTGGGAGAAAACTGGAGCAAACCCACGCCGACACGGGGAGAGAATGTGCAAACTCCACACAGACAGTTCCTCAAGGCTGGAATCGAGGCTGGGTCCCTGGCGCTGTGAGGCAGCCGCAATAACCACTGAACTACCGTGTGCCCTGGTGAGGTTGTACAGGAGGTTGGTCAGGCCTCTTCTGGGGTATTATATCCAGTTCTCGTTGACCTGTTACAGGAAGGAGATTATTAAAGTGGAGTGAGCAGGAGCTGAGGGCACAGCCTTCGAATGAAGGGAAGATCCTTTAGTACAGAGATAAGGAGAAACATCTTCCGTCAGAGAGTTGGGAATCTTTGGAATTCATTGACACAGAAGGCTGTGGGGGCTAGGTCAGAGGTAGCTAGGTTCTTGAAAGGGAGAAAGTGGGAGTATTGGGTTGAGAAACCTGTCAGCCGCGATTGAGTGGCGGAGCAGAAGATGGGCCGAATGGCCTAATTTCTGCTCCAATGGTCTTACAACCCTCGACTCTCCCGAGGGTGAGGGACTCCCAGTGCATACTTTTAAAGTGAGAGGAGAGATTTTAAAAAGACACATTGTTTTACAACAGAGGGTGGTTTGTGTGTGGAATGAAGTGATGGGTGTGGGTACAGTGACAAGACATTTGGATAAGTTCATGAATAGGAAAGGGATATGGGCCGGGAGCAGGCAGGTGGGACTGGTTGAGTTCGGGAATCATGGATTGGTTGGGTCAGAGGGTCTATTTCCGTGCTGTATGATTCTATGTCAATTTGGGATTCTTGTGTCTGTCCTGCTGAGATGGGCTCAGAAGCCTCAGTCTACAAGTTTGAAGGGGAAAGAACCATTTTAAATCGCACTCTTGCAACTTCTGAAATTTGGCATTCTTGCATTTCTGTCCTGATTAGATCGGGTTGGCCACCGGAATAGCAAATCTCAAAAGAAGCAACAGCGCGGCATTTCGTTGCTTGCTTTCTTTGAAATTGGCCGTTAGATCGTGGTACAGCACAGCACAGGAAGAGGCCTTTCAGCCCACGATGTTGTGCCGAACATGAGGCCAAATGAAACTAATCCCTTGGTCCATTTTCCTCCATTCCTTGCGTACTCATGTGCTTATCGAAAAGGGAAAAATTCCTGAGGAAGGGCTCAGGCCCGAAACGTCGATTGGATGCTGCCTGACCTGCTGCGCTTTTCCAGCAACACGCTTATTAAAAAGCCCATTTAAATGCCCCTTGTTGTATGACCCTCCACCAGCACCCCCTGGCAACATGTTCCACCCACTCTGTGCAACTGACTTGCCCCTCACACCTCCCTTGAACTTTCCCTCTCTCACCTTAAATGCTCGACCCCCATGGTTTAAGACGTTTCAACAAAAGATTCTGACCGTCAACTCTTATCCGTGCCTAATTCCAAGGGCCTCTGTCCAGTCTCCCCTCAGCCTCCGGAGAAAACAGCGGCAGATTTTCTAGCCTCTCCCTTTGTAACCCCGTGCCCTCCAACCGAACCTTTTTTTAAAAGAAAAAGTCACGGAGTCAGACCCTTCAGCCCAACCCGTCCATGCCGACCCAGATATCCGAACCTAATCCAGTCCCATTGGTCAGCACTTGGCCCATATCCCTCCCAACCCCTTCCTGTTACTGTCCCCATTAAATTAGCGCTCCCTTTACCATTTCCTGATGAGAGAGGTGAACGTATGGCCTCAATTTTCAGTGGTAATATTGAGCCCTTGCGACCCCTCCCCTAGAATCTTCCCCAATATCCTTTCCAAATGCAGATCCCCAGATCATGAAAACTGCCTTCTAATTCCAGGTCTTCCAGGAAGGGGTAGAAGTCGAGGGGCAAATTGTAGGGGGCGGGGGGGGAAGGGAAACAGTTGAGTAAAGTTCTGCTTCCTGGCTTTGAAACCTGAAAGGGTTCAGAAAAGATTTCGAAGGATGTTGCCAGGGTTGGAGGATCTGAGCTACAGGGAGAGGCCTGAACAGGCTGGGGGCTGTTTTCCCTGGAGCGTCGGAGGCTGAGGGGGTGACGTTATAGAGGGGCATGGATAGGGTAAATAGGCAAGGTCTTTTCCCTGGGGTCGGGGAATACAGAACTAGAGAGGGTTAGGATGAGAGGGGAAAGGGACCTGAGGGGCAACTTTTTCACGCAGAGGGTGGTACGTGTATGGAATGAGCTGCCAGAGGAAGTGGTGGAGGCTGGTACAATTGCAACATTTAAGAGGCATTTGGATGGGTATATGAATAGGGAGGGTTTGGAGGGATATGGGCCGGGTGCTGGCAGGTGGGACTAGATTGGGGTGGGGTATCGGGTCAGCATGGACGGGTTGGACCGAAGGGTCTGTTTCCGTGCTGTACGTCTCTATGACTGTGTAGTGCAGAGAAGCCTTGGGCACATTATGCCAGACTGTGGGTCTCTGGGTTTTACATGGGACGGAGGCCATTCAGCCCCCACCACATCCTGTGCACTGTCAAAACTAATTCCCGATCCTCTCGAATTCACAGCCGCTCGCTCGGGAGCAGACGGGAGAGAGAGAGAGACCAACGGCGAGTGGGGAGTGGGCCGGAACTCGGAGCCCCGGTGGGGATGACGTGAGGAGGGAGGTGCCGCCTTGCTGTAGCGCCTGCAGCGAAGCTCCTGAGGGAGTGGGAAGGAAGGGGAGGGGTGGGGAGGGGGAGCGCAGAGTTCCCAGGGAAGGGTGGCCGCTCGCCAAGATGGAGGCCCGGGGAGACGAGGGAGCAGGGGTCGGAGGTCAGGGGGCCAAGCCGCGGAGTCTGTCGGTGTTCGCCGCCGGAGCTCGGGGGGCGCTAGAGGGGGAGGGCGGGGGACGGGGGGCAGCGCCGCGGAAGCTCAGCCTCCGCGACCCAGGCGAGGGCGCCCACCCCACCGAGGGGGGCCACCGGCGCACAGCCAGCGCCGGCGCCCGCTTCTTCTGGAAGGTTCTGGAGGGCAGGGGCGAGGGGGCGGCCCATGCCGGGAGGAGGAGGGGGACGTGGGCGGAGGGAGAGGGGCAGGGGACGGGCGTCAAGGGCGGAGGGATCGGGGAGGGGCGACACGCGGGGAGGGTGGAGGGGAAGGCGAGGGCGGAGGGGGTTAGAGGGAAGGGGAGGGGCGACGGGGATCGTGACCGGGTCAGAGGGGAGGAGGGCATCGCGTCGCCCCCTCGGAGGGCCTGGTCGGTGCTGCAGAAGATCCACTCGTTCGAGGAGATGGTGAGGCGGAGGTGCAGCAGGAAGGAGGAGGCCCGGCGACCGCCATCAGCCTCAGAGGGTGGCCTTAGCGACATGGCGAGCGGCCACGGTTCAGGCCCAAGCCCAGTCTCAGGCCCAGGCCCAGGCCCAGGCCTAGGCCTAGTCTCAGGCCCAGTCTCAGGCCCAGGCCCAGTTTCAGGCCCAGGCCCTGGCCTAGTCTCAGGCCCAGGCCCAGGCCTAGTCTCAGCCCCAGGCCCAGGCCCAGTCTCAGGCCCACTCTCAGGTTCAGTCCTAGGCCCCGGTGATGGAGTGCAGCCCCGGCCTGCAGAAGGGCCGAAGGAGTTCTCCTCTCCCCCTCCGCTCGGTGAGTGCGGCCGGACGGATGGGGAGTCCTGGGACGGGCCGATGGTCTCGAGTCCCCTCAGTGGGTCCCCGCAGCGTGAGCCAGTCCTCTCCATGTTCCTCAGCTCCGACGATGAGTGCTCGCTGTCGGACGGCTCGGAGGTCACCAACCAGAGCGACATGGGCCTTCTGGACAAGAGCTACTCCATCAGGTAAGCCCAAGAACGTTTGTCAGGCTGCCCCTGATGTCACAGGTACAGGAGGAGACCATTCTGGCCATCCAGGCCCCCTTCTGCATTCCAGTGTCATCGGGAGTGACCTGATCATCCTCAACCCGCACCTTCTTGCATTTACCCCCTCCACCTTTCACCCCCCCCTCAGATCCCACCCCATACCCCCCCATTCTATCCATCTCAGCCTTGAACTGGCACAGAGCGCGGTGATCAGGAGAGACTGCTTCACCCAGGGAGTCCCAAGGGAGCGGGCACTGTCGGAGGGTCAGTGCTGAGGGAGCGGGCGCTGTCGGAGGGTCAATCCTGAGGGAGCGGGCGCTGTGGGAGGGTCAGTGCTGAGGGAGCGAGTGCTGTGGGAGGGTCAGGGCTGAGGGAGCTGGCGCTGTCGGAGGGTCAGGGCTGAGGGAGCGGGCGCTGTCGGAGGGTCAGCGCTGAGGGAGCAGGTGCTGTGGGAGAGTCAGTGCTGAGGGAGCGGGCGCTGTGGGAGGGTCAGTGCTGAGGGAGCGGGCGCTGTCGGAGGGTCAGTGCTGAGGGGGCGGGCGCTGTGGGAGGGTCAGTGCTGAGGGAGCAAGTGCTGTGGGAGAGTCAGTGCTGAGGGAGTGGGCGCTGTCGGAGAGTCAGTGCTGAGGGAGTGGGCGCTGTCGGAGAGTCAGTGCTGAGGGAGTGGGCACTGTCGGAAGGTCAGTGCTGAGGGAGCAGGCGCTGTCAGAGGGTCAGTACTGAGGGAGCGGGCGCTGTCGGGGGGTCAGGGCTGAGGGAGCGGGCGCTGTGGGAGGGTCAGTGCTGAGGGAGCGGGTGCTGTCGAAGGGTCAGTGCTGAGGGAGCGGGCACTGTCGGAGGGTCAGCGCTGAGGGAGTGTGCACTGTCGGAGGGTCAGCGCTGAGGGAGCGGGTGCTGTCGGAGGGTCAGTGCTGAGGGAGCGGGCACTGTCGGAGGGTCAGTGCTGAGGGAGTGGGCGCTGTGGGAGGGTCAGTGCTGAGGGTGCAGGCGCTGTGGGAGGGTCAGTGCTGAGGGTGCAGGCGCTGTAGGAGGGTCAGTGCTGAGGGAGCGGGCACTATCTGAGGGTCAATGCTGAGGGAGCGGGCACTGTCGGAGGGTCAGTGCTGAGGGAGCGGGTGCTGTCGGAGGGTCAGTGCTGAGGGAGTGGGCGCTGTCAGGGGGTCAGCGCTGAGGGAGTGGGTGCTGTGGGAGGGTCAGTGCTGAGGGAGTGGGTGCTGTCGGAGGGTCAGTGCTGAGGGAGTGGGCGCTGTGGGAGGGTCAGTGCTGAGGGAGCGGGCGCTGTCAGGGGGTCAGCGCTGAGGGAGTGGGTGCTGTGGGAGGGTCAGTGCTGAGGGAGCGGGTGCTGTCGGAGGGTTAGCGCTGAGGGAGCGGGCACTGTCGGGGGGTCAGTGCAGAGGGAGTGGGCGCTGTG
>NW_028270188.1:52890213-52915213 GCF_037043375.1 Chiloscyllium plagiosum
CCTCCCCCCGGTGGCTCCGGTCGAAGTCTTGCTGTGCCCCTTTCTGCCTCTGCCAAGATCCCTCTGTTGCCAGGAATGCCGCCTTTAACCCTGCATTCAAATCCGACCTTCCAAAATGAATCATTTCGTGCTTTCCTCGGTTTGTCTGAAAGTAATCCTAACCTCGTCGGTCGATCTTAGAACATAGAACATTCCAGCGCAGTACAGGCCCTTCGGCCCTCGATGTTGTGCCAGCCTGTGGAACCAATCTGAAGCCCATCTAATCTACACTATTCCATTTTCATCCACATGTTTATCCAATGCCCATTTAAATGCCCTTAAAGTTGGCGAGTCTGATACTGTTGCACGCAGGGCGTTCCACACCCCTACTACTCTGAGTAAAAGAACTACTCTGACATCTGTCCTATATCTATCGCCCCTAAATTGAAAGCTATGTCCCTTCGTGCTAGCCTTCACCATCCAAGGAAAAAGGCTGTCCCTGTCTACCCTCTCTAACCCTCTAATTATCTTATAAGTCACCTCTCAACTTTCTTATCTCTAACAAAAACAGCCTCAAGTCCCTCAGCCTTTCCTCATAAGACCTTCCCTCCAGACCAGGCAACATCCTGCTAAATCTCCTCTGCACCCTTTCCAAACGTCCTTCTTATTATGCGGTGACCAGAACTGTACACAATACTCCAAGTGCGGCCGTACCAGAGTTTTGTACAGCTGTAGCATAACCTCATGGTTCCGGAACTCGATCCTCTATCGATAAAAGCTAACACGGTAGCTCAGTGGTTAGCACTGCTGCCTCACAGCGCCAGGGACCCCGGTTCAATTCCATCTGTGGGCGACTGTCAGTGTGGAGTTGGCACGTTCTCCCCGTGTCTGCGTGAGTTTCCTCCGGGTGCTCCGGTTTCCTCCCACAGTCCAAAGATGTGCAGGTCAGGGTGGATTGGCCGTGCTAAATTGCCCAAAGGTGCATTAGTCAGAGGGGAAATGGGTCTGGGGGGGGTTACTCTGCGGACGGTCGGTGTGGACTGGTTGGGCCGAAGGGCCTGTTTCCACACTGTTGGGGAATCTAATCTAATCACACCGTATGCCTTCGTAACAACCCTACAAACCTGGGTGGCAAGTTCTCCTCAGTTCCCCAGTGTCAATCTTCTTTGTACCCCCCCCCCCCCACCCACCCCGAGAGTAAGAGCACCCCTCCTCAGAGATGGGGACCAAAGCAGCGCACAATATTCTCAGGGTGTCCTCATCAAGGGCCTGCATAACTGCAACAACAACAAAGCATCCCCCCCCCCCCCCCCCGGTTCTTGCACTCAAAACCTCTCGCGGTGAAAGCCGACACACCATTCGCTTTCTTTATCGCCTGCGAGCTTAACCGTCCCTTGAGAAACGCGTGTCTCGCTCTCGAGAGTCTCGCTACGCGGCTGGAGGTCTGGAGTCACGTGGAGGCCCAGACCGGGGACGGAGTGAGGCGGGAAATGTCGTCACCCAGAGACCCGGGAGCAGGTGGAAGTCTCAGACACCGAAAGCAGTTGGTGCCCAAACTATGGAGGTGTTGGGACGTAGTTCTTAGGGGTCAAAATGTATGGAGGTGGGGGCATTGTGAAAGCGGTGAACGGAGGACTGAGTTGAGTTGTCGGCCATTTTTGTACTGGATGGTGGACCCTTGAGGGGCAGGGTCAGATCGACGAGGGAGTTAAAGGAGGGGGCAGGTGAACTAGGCAAGTGAATAGAGTTGGCATCAGCCATGAGCTCATGGCATGGTGGGACAGTATTGATGGGCCAAATAGCCTACCACCCCTCCAGGTTGGCATGTTTGCTTGAGAAGATGTTTGTTGAGCTGGTCCCTGAAAGATGGGGCCATGCCATGTCAATGAAATTGCTTTGCGTCTGTCATTGTATCTAGGCCAGACAGGGTAGGGTGGAAGATTTCTGCCCCTGAACCATTTTGTGTTTGCTAACCATGGCTTGAGAGATTTAAAAAAAAAACCCTTCCCAATCAAATCCCAATCAGCGATGTCTTCCTATTTCTGTCCTGGCGTGTTCTTATGTGAATTCTCATGCCTCAGAAAGCTTAGATTTTCTCAGCTTTGTAACGATCTGCTGATTGCTAACCACACACTTCTGGTCCGGAGTTTTATGAGCTCAACTTGTGCACGCAGGTAACTGAGCTCCCCCGGCACTGCCCTCAGCTCCCTTCCCAAAGAGCACCTGGATTTGCTTCCGAATGCACCCACCCTCACTTCTAAAACTGCCCCCAAATCTTTCTGTCCCTGGGTTTGATTAAACTGAAAATTTATCAAAGCTAAAAGGAAGTTCATGAGTTTTGCTGTTTCCTTTTGCAATCCTTCCACAGTAATTACAAACAATCTTCCGTTAACACTCCAAGAGATTATCTTCTCTTTTTCACATATTCATAGAGTCATAGGGCATGGAAACAGGTCCTTCGGTCCAACTCATCCCTACTTTCCTATCCTGAACTAGTCTCATTTGCCTGCGTTTAGCCTACATCCCTTTCCTATCCACATACCGGTTTTTAAACATTGTAATTGTACCTGCCTCTACCACTTCCACTTGTTCCATATATGCCTCTGGTCCCTTCCCCGCTCACTTTAAACCAATGCCCTCTAGTTTTGGACTCCCCTATCCTGGGGAAAAGACCTCGGTTCTTCACCCTGTCCATGCTCCGCATGGATTTAGAATGAAATGATTTATATATTGGATAAGTTCACTGTTCAAGAAGGACTTTCTGACCCTTTCCATTCCTAATCTCCGCACAACACCCCATATGCCACTAGTTTGAAATCCAAATTCCAGATGTTGTGTAATATTTAGGGAAATGGATCTCCAAGGCTGTGACGCATATGTTTTCTCCCCCATTTCCCTCCACCCCCCTCCCGCCAACCCTCTGGGTCAGAGAGTTTGGGAGAATTTGTCACCGTGGAGCTGATGAAGACAGATACAGGACTTGGCTTCAGTCTGGACGGGGGCAAGAGTTCGAGTCAAGGGGACAGGCCGCTCACCATCAAGAAAGTCTTCCAAGGTATGAGGAATGGGCTTTCAGCTCCTCCCTTTAACGTTTACGGGGCTGGGGGTGGTTGGTGTTTCAATGTTTTTCAGTTCCACACAGCCAGAGACATAGCTCTTTCAGAGGGCAGTTTCTCTCTCCCTACAACTTAGAGGCTAAATCCCACACTTCCTCCCTCCCCCTCTCTCTCTCACTCGCTCTCTTTCCCTTTCCCCTTCTCCATCTCTCCCACACTCCCCCTCCCCTTCTCCGACGCTCCCTCTCTCCTTCCTCTTCTCCATCTCTCACTCTCTTCCCTCCCACTTCTCTATCACTCTCTCTCACACGCTCCCTTCTTTTCTCCAGCTCTCACTCTCTCCCCCTCCCCTTCTCTATCTCTCACTCGCTCCCCCTTCTCTATCTCTCACTCTCCCCCTTCTCTTCTCTATCTCTCACTCTCTCCCCATTCTCTATCACTCACTCTCTCCCCATTCTCTATCACTCACTCTCTCCCCATTCTCTATCACTCACTCTCCCCCTCCCCTTCGCTATCTCTCACTCTCTCCCCCTTCTCTATCTCTCATTCTCTCCCCCTCCCCTTCTCTATCTCTCACTCTCTCCCCCTTCTCTCTCTCACTCTCTCCCCCTTTTCTATCTCTCATTCTCTCCCCCTCCCCTTCTCTAATTCTCACTCACTCCCCCTTCTCCATCTCTCACTCTCACTCTCCCTCTCCCCTTCTCTATCTCTCACTCTCTCCCCCTTCTCTCTCTAACTCACTCCCCCTTCTCTATCTCTCCCTCTCTCCCCTCTCCTTCTTTATCTCTCACTCACTCCCCCTTCTCTATCTCTCACTCTCCCTCTCCCCCTTCTCCATCTCTCACTCTCTCCCCTTCCCCTTCTCTATCTCTCACTCACTCCCCCTTCTCTCTCTCACTCTCTCCCCCTTCTCTATCTCTCACTCACTCTCCCTTCTCTCTCTCACTCTCTCCCCCTTCTCTATCTCTCACTCACTCCCCCTTCTCTCTCTCACTCTCTCCCCCTTCTCTATCTCTCACTCACTCCCCCTTCTCTATCTCTCACTCTCCCCCTCCCCTTCTCTATCTCTCCCCTTCCCCTTCTCTATCTCTCATTCTCTCCCCTTCTCTCTCTCACTCTCTCCCCCTTCTCTATCTCTCATTCTCTCCCCCTCCCCTTCGCTATCTCTCACTCTCTCCCCCTTCTCTCTCTCACTCTCTCCCCCTTCTCTATCTCTCATTCTCTCCCCCTCCCCTTCGCTATCTCTCACTCTCTCCCCCTTCTCTATCTCTCACTCTCCCCCTCCCCATCTCTATCTCTCACTCTCTCCCCCTTCTCTATCTATCTCTCACTCCCCCTTCTCTATCTCTCACTCACTCCCCCTTCTCTATCTCTCCCTCTCTCCCCTCTCCTTCTTTATCTCTCACTCACTCCCCCTTCTCTATCTCTCACTCTCTCCCCCTTCTCTATCTCTCACTCACTCCCCCTTCTCTATCTCTCCCTCTCTCCCCTCTCCTTCTTTATCTCTCACTCACTCCCCCTTCTCTATCTCTCACTCTCCCTCTCCCCCTTCTCCATCTCTCACTCTCTCCCCTTCCCCTTCTCTATCTCTCACTCACTCCCCCTTCTCTCTCTCACTCTCTCCCCCTTCTCTATCTCTCACTCACTCCCCCTTCTCTCTCTCACTCTCTCCCCCTTCTCTATCTCTCACTCACTCCCCCTTCTCTATCTCTCACTCTCCCCCTCCCCTTCTCTATCTCTCCCCTTCCCCTTCTCTATCTCTCATTCTCTCCCCTTCTCTCTCACTCTCTCCCCCTTCTCTATCTCTCATTCTCTCCCCCTCCCCTTCGCTATCTCTCACTCTCTCCCCCTTCTCTCTCTCACTCTCTCCCCCTTCTCTATCTCTCATTCTCTCCCCCTCCCCTTCGCTATCTCTCACTCTCTCCCCCTTCTCTATCTCTCACTCTCCCCCTCCCCATCTCTATCTCTCACTCTCTCCCCCTTCTCTCTCTAACTCACTCCCCCTTCTCTATCTCTCACTCTCTCCCCCTTCTCTATCTCTCACTCTCTCCCCCTTCTCTATCTATCTCTCACTCCCCCTTCTCTATCTCTCACTCACTCCCCCTTCTCTATCTCTCCCTCTCTCCCCCTCCCCCTTCTCCATCTCTCACTCTCTCCCCTTCCCCTTCTCTATCTCTCCCTCTCTCCCCCTCCCCCTTCTCCATCTCTCACTCTCTCCCCTTCCCCTTCTCTATCTCTCACTCACTCCCCCTTCTCTCTCTCACTCTCTCCCCCTTCTCTATCTCTCACTCACTCCCCCTTCTCTATCTCTCACTCACTCCCCATTCTCTATCTCTCACTCACTCCCCATTCTCTATCTCTCACTCACTCCCCCTTCTCTATCTCTCACTCTCTCCCCCTTCTCTCTCTAACTCACTCCCCCTTCTCTATCTCTCATTCTCTCCCCCTTCTCTATCTCTCACTCTCTCCCCCTTCTCTATCTCTCACTCACTCCCCCTTCTCTATCTTTCCCTCTCTCCCCTCTCCTTCTTTATCTCTCACTCACTCCCCTTCTCTATCTCTCACTCTCCCTCTCCCCCTTCTCCATCTCTCACTCTCTCCCCTTCCCCTTCTCTATCTCTCACTCACTCCCCCTTCTCTCTCTCACTCTCTCCCCCTTCTCTATCTCTCACTCACTCCCCCTTCTCTATCTCTCACTCTCCCTCTCCCCCTTCTCCATCTCTCACTCTCTCCCCTTCCCCTTCTCTATCTCTCACTCACTCCCCCTTCTCTATCTCTCACTCACTCCCCATTCTCTATCTCCCACTCTCTCCCCTCTCCTTCTCTATCTCTCACTCACTCCCCCTTCTCTATCTCTCACTCTCTCCCCTTCTCTATCTCTCACTCACTCCCCCTTCTCTATCTCCCACTCTCTCCCCTCTCCTTCTCTATCTCTGACTCACTCCCCCTTCTCCATCTCTCACTCTCTCCCCCTCCCCTTCTCTATCTCTCACTCTCTTCCCCTTCTCTATTTCTCACTCTCTCCCCCTTCTCTATCTCTCACTCTCTCCCCTCTCCTTTTCGATCTCTCACTCTCTTCCCTTCTCTCTCACTCCCTTTTTCTCTCTCTCTCCCTTCCCATTCCCTCTACCTCCACATCTCCCTCTTGCACCTACCTGCTTTCTTTCCCTCTCTCTCCTGCTCTGTCTCCCCTTCCCACAATCTCCCCATCTCTCTCCTGCCTTCTCTCTCTCTCTGTCTCTCTACTTCCCAATCGTTCTGTCTCCCACTTCACTCTCTCTCTCTCATTCCCCCTCTCTCTCCTTCTCTATCTCTGCTTCTCTCTCTATCTCCCTTTCTTTCTCTTTTACCCCCTTTCTCTCCCTTCTCTCCTCTCTTCCCTCTTTACCCCCTCTTTCTCCTCTCTGACACTACTTCTCTCTCCTTCCTCTGTCTTTCTCTTTTCCTTCTCTTTCTCTCCCATTCTCTCTCACCTCTTCTCTCTTTGTTGCCTTATCTCTTCCTTTTGCCCTCTCTCTCTTTGTCTGTCTGTCTCTCTCTCTCTTCCCTTTCCTTTCTCCCCTTTCTATCTCTCTCCCTCCTTTTCTCTCTTTCCACACTCTCCTTCACTTTCTCTCTTCCCCTTTCTATCTCTCCTTCTCTCTCTTCTGTTCTCTCTCTCTCTTTCTTTCTCTCTCCCCTTTTGTCTCTTCCTTTCTCTCTCTCTCTCTCTCTCTTTGTCGCTTTGTGCCCACTAATCCCTCCTTCCATCCCTTCATCGGCCCTCCCACCTCTCCCTCCGTCCTTCCCCAGTTCCCTCCACCCGCAGACCCAGTCACTCTGCCCTGACCGTGTTCCCCTCGGGGAGGGGGGGAGGAGGCTCGAGGGGACGTTGTGGCCCTTGGGCCCAGGTTCTGTCTCACTGGCAATGCCCTGCTCGGCTGACCTTCAACCCCTTGGCGTCGATAGGCCTCAGGCTTCGCAGCGGTCCAACTCTTGGGAAGAATCCAGGTTTACATGACCACTCCCTCCCTCCCACCACCCCGGCAAAGTCAGCGGGATCTCTCCTGACGCAAGCTCTGACCTGTCCCATCCTGGGTGAAGCCCCCCCCCCTGTCATCATGTGACCTCCTCACTCAGACATCAAGAACATCATTGCCTGGTCCCCATGTGGATCTGTAATGGGATAGCACTGAGCTGGATTGGGCCGGTGAGGGAAGACTAGGTTGGGGGTGTGAGGGGAGGGGTTGAGCTGGGAGCAGATGAGATGCCCCACCCCACCCCTTGACCTTCTCTATAAGGTCTTGGGGAGTGTTGCTGAACAAAGAGACCTTGGAGTGCAGGTTCATAGCTCCTTGAAAGTGGAGTCGCAGGTAGATAGGATAGTGAAGAAGACATTTGGTATGCTTTCCTTTATTGGTCAGAGTATTGAGTACAGGAGTTGGGAGGTCATATCGCGGCTGTACAGGACATTGGTTAGGCCATATTTGGAGTATTGTGTGCAATTCTTGTCTCCCTCCTATCGGAAAGATGTTGTGAAACCTGAAAGGGTTCAGAAAAGATTTACTAGGATGTTGGAGGGTTTGAGCTACAGGGAGAGGCTGAATAGGCTGGGGCTGTTTTCCCTGGAGCATTGGAGGCTGGGGTGGGGGGTGACCTTATAGAGGTTTATAAAACCATGAGGGGCATGGATAGGATAAATAGATAAGGTCTTTTCCCTGGGATGGGGGAATCCAGAACTAGAGAGCATTGGTTTAGGATGAGGTGGGAAAGATTTAAAAGAGACCTAAGGGGCAACTTTTTCACGCAGAGGGTGGTGCGTGTATGGAATGAGCTGCCAGAGGAAGTGGTGGAGGCTGGTACAGAGACAGCATTTAAGAGGCATTTGGATGGGTATATGAATAGGAAGGGTTTGGAGGGATATGGGCCGGGTGCTGGCAGGTGGGACTAGATTGGGTTTGGATATCTGGTCGGCATGGACGGGTTGGAGCGAAGGGTCTGTTTCTGTGCTGTACATCTCGATGACTCTATGACTGAAGGGTCTGTTTCTGTGCTGTACATCTCTATGACTCTATGACTGAAGGGTCTGTTTCTGTGCTGTACATCTCTATGACTCTGTGACTGTAGGGTCTGTTTCTGTGCTGTACATCTCTATGACTCTGTGACTGTAGGGTCTGTTTCTGTGCTGTACATCTCTATGACTCTATGAGTGAAGGGTCTGTTTCTGTGCTGTGCATCTCTATGACTCTATGACTGAAGGGTCTGTTTCTGTGCTGTACATCGCTATGACTATGACTGAAGGGTCTGTTTCTGTGCTGTACATCTCTCTGACTCTATGACTGAAGGATCTGTTTCTGTGCTGTACATCTCTATGACTCTATGACTGAAGGGTCTGTTTCTGTGCTGTACATCTCTATGACTCTATGACTGAAGGGTCTGTTTCTGTGCTGTACATCTCTATGACTCTATGACTCTGTGCTTTCAGGTGGGGCCAGCCATCAGTCGGGTTTGATCCAACCCGGGGACCAACTGGTTCAGGTCAGTGACCGTGACTACCGAGGCCTGACCTGCTACGAAGCCTGGACTCTCATCAAGGCCCTACCTCCGGGCCCCGTGAAGGTGGTGGTCTGCAAAATGACCTTTTAAACTGAGGAGGGGGAGCGGTGGCTGCTGAGGGGAAGCATGGCCGCCGCCCATGCGGAGCCAAAGACCCGATGGTGATCTGAGATAGCTGCCTTTGTTGTTGCCTGTTTTCTTCCATTTCGGTCTAACAGCTAATTTACCTGGAGGCCTCAGTGTCCAGGCAGACTCGTAAGAGACCTTTTGTTGGAATTTACTGGATATTTATCTCAAAAGGCCCAGAGGTGTGGTAGCTAAGTGATCAGTGGTTGGGACGGTTATAAAAAGCCGCCATTAGGCCTCAGGTAGGAGTGTCTGTAGTTCTGAACCACGCTCCCCCCCCCCCCCCAATACTCCCCCAACCCCTCAGTTTCTATCGGACTTGTACAGGGAGCTTTGCAGATTCAACAGGACCGTCCAGAGTTCACAGGAAAGGGAGGATACAGCCTTGACATCAAGACGGAATTTGACTGAGTGAGGCATCCAGAAACCCGAGCGAAACTGGGGTCCGTGGGATTCCAGGGGACAACTCTCTGCTGTCTGGAGTCATACCCAGAACGGAGGAAGATGGCTAGAGTCCGTCATCACAGTCCAGGACATCTCTGCAGGAGCTCCTGAGGGTGGTGTCCTAGGTCCATCAATGACCCCCCCCTCCATCGTAAGTAGGGGATGTTCATCGATGATTGCGCAGTGTTCAGCAGCGTTCGCCCCTCCTCAGATACCGAAACAGTCTGGGTTCAAATGCAACAAGACCCAGGCTTGGGATGACAAGTGGTAAATAACATTCACATCACACAAACACCAGGCTATGACCATCTCCAAAAGGAGACAGTCTAACCATCGCCCCCTCGACATTCACTGGCACTATCATCGCTGAATCCCCCCCCACTATCAACACCCTGGGGGTTACCATTGAGAGAGAATCTAACCATCGCCCCCTTGACGTTCAATGGCGTTACCATCACTGAATCCACCCACTATCAACATCCTGGGGGTTACCATTGAGAGAGAATCTAACCATCGCCCCCTTGACATTCAATGGTGTTACCATCACTGAATCCCCCCCACTATCAACATCCTGGGGGTTACCATTGAGAGAGAATCTAACCATCGCCTCCTTGATGTTCAATGGTGTTACCATCACTGAATCCCCCCACTATCAACACCCTGGGGGTTACCATTGAGAGAGAATCTAACCATCGCCTCCTTGATGTTCAATGGTGTTACCATCACTGAATCCCCCCACTATCAACACCCTGGGGGTTACCATTGAGAGAGAATCTAACCATCGCCCCCTTGATGTTCAATGGTGTTACCATCACTGAATCCCCCCACGATCAACACCCTGGGGGTTACCATTGAGAGAGAATCTAACCATCGCCCCCTTGATGTTCAATGGCGTTACCATCACTGAATCCCCCCAATATCAACATCCTGGGGATTACCATTGAGAGAGAATCTAACCATCGCCCCCTTGACATTCAATGGTGTTACCATCACTGAATCCCCCCCACTATCAACATCCCGGGGATTACCATTGAGAGAGAATCTAACCATCGCCCCCTTGACATTCAATGGTGTTACCATCACTGAATCCCCCCACTATCAACACCCTGGGGGTTACCATTGAGAGAGAATCTAACCATCACCCCCTTGACGTTCAATGGTGTTACCATCACTGAATCCCCCCACTATCAACATCCTGGGGGTTAGCACTGACCAGAAACTGAACTTGACCCAGCCATAAACACACAGGGGCTACAAGAGCAGGGTCAGAGGCTGGGAATCCTGCAGCGAGTAACTCCCCTCCTGACTCCCTCTCCAAAGCCTGTCCCCACCATCGACAAGGCATAAGTCAGGAGGGTGAGGGAATACTCCCCACTCGCCCTGAATGGGGGCAGTCCCAGTCCCAGGCCTTATAATGGTCTGGGAGGTGTGGGGGGGCAGTGGGAGTGTCAGAAATCACTTCAAGGGAGGAGAGTGGAAATCTGGGAAATCTCTCTCTCTCTCACCCCCTCTCTTCAAAACAAAATTGTCTACGTTGGCGGTGGGGAGTTTGTAAATTTGTGAGGAGATGGTTTAAGGATTATGGAGCAAATATAGTCAGATGGGATTATGGTACAGATCAGCTAGAGCTGATTGGATAGACTCGATGGGCTGATTGGCCTGTTCCTCTCCAGCAGGCTCTGGAGGAGCACGTTTTAAATTAATTTGTCCATTGGGCATGGGCGTAGCCAGTTGGGTCGGTCATCATTCCCCAGAGGTCAGGACTGCTGAGGGTCAGAGGTCACCTGTAAGCCCAAGCCGGGTGAGGATGACAGATTTCTTTCACTGAAGGGCGCTTGTGAAGCCTCCAGGTCTTTAGAATAATCGACAATATTCACTCCATCGCCAACCTTTTAAGAATTTGAATTACACCATCTCCTCGGGCGAGATTCGAACTTGCATCCCCGGGAAGTTAATTCCGAAGTCTGGGCTTTGTCGTTCGCCATTGTCGTCTGATCCTGTTTCTGTGAGGGGTGGGCTGAACGGAGATAAGGGGAAACGTCTTTAGCCAGAGAGTGGGGAATCATTGGAATTCACTCCCGCAGAAGGCTGTGGAGGCCTGGTCATTGAGTATATTTAAGACGGAGATAGATTTTAGCGAGTTTTGAGAAGATTTGTAGCTCAGGTTGAGGTTCTGGATGTAGGTTTGCTCGCTGAGCTGGAAGGATCATTTCCAGACGTTTCGTCACCCGACTAGGTAACATCTTCAGTGGGCCTCTGGGCGAAGCACTGTTGATGATTCCTGCTTTCTATTTATCTGTTTGGGTGGGTGATGTCATTTCCTGTGGTGATGTCACTTCCTGTTCTTTGTCTCGGGGGGGGGGGGTGGTAGATGGGGTCTAACTCGATGTGTTTGTTGATAGAGTTCCGGTTGGAATGCCATGCTTCTAGGAATTCTCGCGCGTGTCTCTGTTTAGCTTGTCCTAGGATGGATGTGTTGTCTCAGTCGAAGTGGTGTCCTTCCTCATCTGTATGTGAGGGTACTAGTGAGAGAGGGTCATGTCGTTTTGTGGCTAGTTGGTGTTCATGTATCTAGGGGGCTAGTTTTCTGCCTGTTTGTCCAATGTAGGGTTTGTTACAGTCCTTGCACGGTATTTTGTAAATAACATTAGTTTTGCTTGATGTCTGTATAGGGGCTTTCAAGTTCATCAGCTGCTGTTTTAGTGTGTTGGTGGGTTTGTGGCCTACCATGATGCCAAGGGGTCTGAGTAGTCTGGAGGTCATTTCCGAGATGTCTGATGTAGGGTACAAATCAGCAGCAGAGGCCTACTGAAGATGTTACCCAGTAGGGTGACGAAACGTCTGGAAATGAACCTTCCAGCTCAGCGAGCAAACCTACATCCACATCCATAGATAGGTTCTTGGGGATTGAGGGCTACGGGGAGAAAGTGGGAGAATGGGGTTGAGAAATGTATCAGCCATGATTGAATGGCGGAGGAGACGTGATGGGGCTGAACGGCCTAATTTTTGCCCTGATAGTCTCCTGGTTCAGAAGAGATTTACCAGGATGTTGCCGGGTCTGGAAGGATTGGAGTTATCAAGAAAGGTGGGAACATTTTTCACTGGAGTGTCGGAGGTTGAGGGGGTGGGGTAACCATCTAGAGATTTATAAAATCGTGAGGGGCACAAATAAAGTTGATGGTAGGTGTCTTTTCCCCAAGATGGGGGATTTCGAGACCTGGGGGCACATTTTTAAGATGAGAGGAGAAAGATTTTAAAAAGACATGAAGGGCAACTTTTTTACACAGAGGGTGGTTAGTGTGTGGAATGAGCTTCCTGAGGAAGTGGTGGATGTGGGTACAGTGGGTACATTTAAGAGACATTTGGGTAAGTACATGAATAGGAAAGGTTTGGAGGGACATAGGCCAAGCGCAGGCAGGCGGGACTAGCTTAGTTTGGGATAATGGACTGGTTGGGCCAGAGGGTCTGTTTCCGTGCTGTATGATTCTATAACTAAAAGGACTTGGTTATGAAGATTGGACAGCAGACACTCTTGTTTAAAAGCAGAAGGAACAACTTTTTTCGAATCCTGTGGCCCTATTGAACTGTGTTTCCCCAGCAGTTTTCCTTAACATCATGTCTGTTTGTGTCCATCCATATGTGTGTCGGTGTGTGTCTGTGTGTCTGTGTGTGTGTGTGTGTGTGTGTGTGTGTGTGTCTGTGTGTGTGTGTGTCTGTGTGTGTGTGTCTGTGTGTGTGTGTGTCTGTGTGTCTGTGTGTGTGTGTGTGTGTGTCTGTCTGTGTGTGTGTCTGTGTGTGTGTGTGTCTGTGTGTGTGTGTCTGTGTGTGTGTGTCTGTGTGTGTGTGTGTGTGTGTGTCTGTGTGTGTGTCTGTCTGTGTGTGTGTCTGTCTGTGTGTGTGTCTGTCTGTGTGTGTGTGTGTGTGTGCGCGCGCGCGCGCGTGCAAGGGTTTGGAATTCCAGTGAGTAGATTTATGTTTGGAAATTCGTACTTTTGTTTACCTGCGGTTAAAATTGATTCATTTGTAATAAACTGTAATTTTTACTAAGTATGGAAACCCAGTCTGTGTTTTCTGAGTCCATTGGACAGCCAAACCGGGGACTGTTGAGCGGTTTGAGAACGTAAGCAACAGAAGCAGGAGGCGGCCATCTTACCCCTCGGGCCTGCTCCGCCGTTCAATAAGATCATGGCCGACCGTTCTCACGAACTTAGCTCCACTTCCTCCGCCCCCGCTCACCGTAACCCTCAATCCCTTTACTGCTCCAAACTCTATCTTTCTCTTGTAAACATTCAATGAGGTAGCCTCAACTGGGCGGGGATTCCCACACATTGCCAACCCTCTGGGTGAAGAGGTCCCTCCTCAGCTCAGCCCGAAATCTGCTCCCTCCCCCTTATTTTGAGGCCAAACCCCCTCATTTCAGTTTCACCCTCCAGTGGGAACGACCTCCCTGCTTCGATCTTATCTAGTCCCTTCATCATTTCAGATGTTTCTATGACATTCCCCCCTCATTCTTCTGAATTTCAATACGTATAGTCCCAGTCAAGTCATTAGGCAACCCTCCCAACTTTGGAATCAATCTAGGGTTTGTATATTCTCCCCATGTCTGCATGGGTTTCCTCCGGGTGCTCCGGTTTCCTCCCACAATCCAAAGATGTGTAAGTTAGGGAGAATTGGCCATTGGAAATTGTCCCATAGTGCACAGGGATGTGCAGGTTAGGGTGGATTGGCCATGCTAAATTGTCCCATAGTGCCCAGGGATGTGCAGGTTAGGGTGGATTGGCCATGCTAAATTGTCCCATAGTGTCCAGGGATGTGCAGGTTAGGGTGGGTTGGCCATGCTAAATTGTCCCACAGTGCCCAGGGATGTGCAGGTTAGGGTGGATTGGCCGTGCTAAATTGTCCCACAGTGCCCAGGGATGTGCAGGTTAGGGTGGATTGGCCATGCTAAATTGTCCCATAGTGCCCAGGGATGTGCAGGTTAGGGTGGATTGGCCATGCTAAATTGTCCCATAGTGTCCAGGGATGTGCAGGTTAGGGTGGGTTGGCCATGCTAAATTGTCCCACAGTGCCCAGGGATGTGCAGGTTAGGGTGGATTGGCCATGCTAAATTGTCCCATAGTGCCCAGGGATGTGCAGGTTAGAGTGGATTGGCCATGCTAAATTGTCCCGTAGTGTCCAGGGATGTGCAGGTTAGGGTGGTTTGGCCATGCTAAATTGTCCCATAGTGCCCAGGGATGTGCAGGTTAGGGTGGATTGGCCATGCTAAATTGTCCCATAGTGCCCAGGGATGTGCAGGTTAGGGTGGATTGGCCATGCTAAATTGTCCCATAGTGCCCAGGATATGTAGGTTAGGTGCGTTAGTTAGGGGTAAATGTGGAGTAATACGTTAGGGGAATGGGTCTGTGTGGGTTACTCTTTGGAGGGTCAGTGTGGACCTGTTGGGCCGAATGGCCTGTTTCCACACAGTCGGGACTCTTAAAAAGAATTCTAGCATATCTCCTCAGCACCGCCCTCCAATATTTCCTTTCTCAAGTCAGGAAATTGAAACTGGATGCAGGACTCCAAGGACACCAGGCCTCACCATCCAGAAAATTTTTGATTCAACCTTTATGGTGTCAACGCAGGTCAATAGAGCGGTCAAGAAGGAACACGGTATTCTCTCCTTCATTGGACGGGGTATTGAGTACAAGAGTTGGCAGGTCATGTTACAGTTGTACAAGACTTTGGTTCGTCCACATTTGGAATACTGCATACAGTTCTGGTCGCCACACGACCAAAATGATATGGATGCTTTGGAGAGGGTGCAGAGGAGGTTCACCAGGATGCTGCCGAGTATGGAGGGTGTTAGCTATGAAGAGAGGTTGAGTAGATTAGGATTATTTTCATTGGAAAGAAGGAGGTTGAGGGGGAACCTGATAGAGCCCTACAAAATCATGAGAGGTGTGGACAGGGTGGAAAGCAAGAAGCTTTTTCCCAGAGTGGGGGACTCGATTACAAGGAGTTCAAAGTGGGAGGGGAAAAGTTCAGGGGGGGGATATGGGTGGGTCTTCCTTCTAGCGGAAGGATGCTATGAAAGGGTTCGGAAAAGATTGACAAGGATGTTGGAGGGTTTGAGCCACAGGGAAGAGGCTGAACAGGCCGGGGCTGTTTTCCCTGGAGCGTCGGAGGCTGAGGGGGTGACCTTACAGAGGTTTATAAAATCATGAGGGGCATGGAGAGGGTGGTGGGTGCCTGGAACGTGTTGCCAGCAGAGATGGTAGGGGCGGGAACGATAGCGTCATTTAAGATGTATCAAGACAGATACATGAATGGGCAGGGAGCAAAGGGAGACAGATCCTTTGAAAATAGGCGACAGGTTTAGATAGAGGATCTGGATTGGCGCAGGCTGGGAGGGCCTGTTCTTTTTTAACGTCTGCGCTGACCCTGAGAGTAGGGCGAGCCTCCCAAGTGTGCCTTGGGGTGAATAAGTTGCGTCTCAGTGCGAAAATTGTCTATCCGCTACCCCTCCATTTTTGTTAAGATTAGATTCCCTGCAGTGTGGAAACAGGCCCTTCGAACCAACACCAATCCTCCGAAGAATAACCCACCCAGACCCATTTCCCTCTGACTAATCCACCTAACACTATGGGCAATTTAGCATGGTCAATCCACCCTGACCTGCACATCTTTGGATTGTGGGAGGAAACCGGAGCACCCGGAGGAAAGCCACGCAGGCACGGGGGCAGAATGTGCAAACTCCACACAGACGGTCGCCCAGAGGCTGGAATCGAACCTGGTGCTGTGAGGCGACAGTGCTAACCAACTGTGCCACCCGTTGTAGATTTCCCAGTGTGGGGGAGACAATCCCACTGAGGACTGAGTCAGACTGATTTGTGATCAACTGAAAGGTTACCCAGGGTTGGGGTCAGGTGGGATGGGGGAGGTTTAGATGGGAGAGTGCGGAGTTACATAGAAAAAGTTGACTCTGGAGCTGATCTTCCACTTTCCCTATGTCCCTTGCTGGCTAAAAAACAAAAATCTGTCTCTCTCGCTCTCTCTTCATTTTTGACCGACCTCTGATGGCAGTGAAGTGATGCTGCAGGCCATTCAAGCCATCTTTTCTGCGCTAGCAGACCTTTGCTCACCCTCGCACTTCACCCATTTGAGCTTGGGACGCTCCAAAAAGGGGGAGAGGATCTTGCAGGAGAGTGAGTTTTGAAAAGATTTGTAGCTCAGGTCAAGGTTCTGGATGTAGGTTTGCTCGCTGAGCTGGAAAGTTCATTTCCAGACGTTTCATCACCGTACTAAGTAACATCTTCAGTGGGTGAAGTACTGTACACGGTTCCTGCTTTCTATTTATATGTTTGGGTTTCTTTGGGTTGGTGATGTCACTTCCTGTTCTTTTTCTTAGGGGGTGGTAGATGGGGTCTAAATTGATGTGTTTGTTGATAGAGTTCCGGTTGGAATGCCATGCTTCTAGGAATTCTCGCGCGTGTCTCTGTTTGGCTTGTCCTAGGATGGATGTGTTGTCCCAGTCCTAACCTGTCCAAATCCTTCTGCAGCCTCCCTGCCTCCTCAATGCTACCTGTCCCTCTACCTATCTTTGTATGGTCTGCAAACTTAGCCAGAATGCCCTCAGTTCCTTCATTGAGATCGTGAATGCATATAGTGAAACGTTGTGGTCCGAACACTGAGCCTTGCGGAACACCACCTGTCACCGGGCTGCCATCCTGAGAAGGACCCTTTTATCCCCACTCTCTGCTTTCAGCCAGACAGCCAGGGCTTCTATACTAGCACCTTGCCTCTGACACCATGGGCCATTATCTTACTCAGTAGCCTCCTGTGTGGCACCTTGTCAAAGGTCTTCTGGTTCATTTTCCAAGGTCTTCTGGCTTCTAATTTCGCTTCCTGTGTGTGTGTGTGTGCGAACCTGACAGAGTATATGCCTGTGGGAGGGTTGCGCGCATGTGTGTGAATGTGGGGTTGTGTGTGTCTATCCGAGAGAGAGCGTGAGCGTCACTCGAAAATCCCGCTGAAGTGTTCCCCACTGGGAGGGAATATCCCTGTCTGGTAATTGTTGTGCGGTGTCCATTCATTTGTTGTTGTGGCATCTGCTTGGTGACTATCCTCCAAGGTGGATTTCGGGATACCCAACAACGCAGAGTGGCTGAGCAGAAACTGATAGCCAAGTTGGGGATGGCCTCAACCAGAACCTTAGGTTCATGTCACACTACAGGTAACCCACTACACCATACACTGGATGTAAGTTTGCTTGCTGAGCTGAAAGGTTTGTTTTCAAATTTTGAAAATGAACCTTCCAGCTCAGAGGGCAAACCTACACCCAGAATCTCAACCTGAGCTACAAATCTTCTCAAAACTCGCTAACACTATACACTCTCTCACATACACACACACACACACACACACAGATCCTCCCTCATGTACATGCCCTCTCCCAGATGCACACACACCACCCCCCCCCCCCACTCACAGGCCTATACTCCGTCTCTCACTCACACACACACACACACACACAAAACACTCTCTCCCCCTCTTCCACGTGCACGCGCACACACACATTCTTGCTCTCTCTTCCCCCCCCACACATATACACACTCTCCCTCTCCCACACTTACACCCACACACTTCCCCCCCCCCACACACACCCTCTCTCTTCCACACACAGTGTCTTTCCCCTCCCTCACACACACATTCTCTCTCCCCCTCCCTCACATACACACTCTATCTCCCTTTCTCTCTCTCTCTCTCACACACACACACACACACACACACACACACACACATATAAGTCTTTGCGGTGAATTTGCATTTGCAGATTTGTATTTTTGGATAGATTCTATTGTGTCCAAAAAGCGCACAATCTGTCGGCAGTCAGTGCATGTGACATTTTATAAATTCCTATTTTGGAAACAGAACCTGTCCGGGCCAAGGTTGGGATACAGACAGACTCTAACCTCACACCTTTTAATGCACTGTCTGAGCTGAGATTTTACTTTATTAAATATAAAACCTTAAGTTATCTCGGGAATGTGCCTTCGCCTCAGAGAGACGTACAGCATCCCAACCCAATCTGGTCCCACCTGACTTGGAAGAAGTTCTGGGATTTACATATTAGTTAACTGAAACCCATTCCAAGTGATTAAAGGTTTAACAGCTATTTAGGTTTATTCAAAACATTGCATCAGTTGTATGACACTGTGATCTTTTGCTATAAATTCTGTGTCCTATGCATCCTGCCCCACCAGCTCCTTGCAGAAGCACTGCCCTGAGTTATTGACACCACATAGACCTGTTGGTGTCGTGAGAGGTTCAACTTTACGGCAAGCGGTTGAGTGGGCGGGTGGGAATCCACTTTGCGGCAAGAGGTCGCGGGTGGGCTGCTGGTCGATCCACCTTACGGCAGGAGGTCGAGGGCAGCCGCGCCGTGCTCTTTCACGGAAGGAGGTGTGTTGTGTGGGGCGGGGGGAAGGAATCCACTTGACGGCAGCCGCGCGGTGCTCTTTCACGGCAGGAGGTCGGGGGGCAATCCACTTGACGGCAGGAGGTCGGGTGGGACGGCGGCGCCGCCATGAGCCTGTTCGGTTTGTTCCGCGGCTTCTTCGGCTTCCCGGAGCGGGGCGACGGCCGCGGGTGAGAGCCGGTTCAGGCAGCTTTAAATATACCGAAAATACTCAACAAATACCCCTTAGATCATCTTCAACAACACCCCCCCGGCCCCATTATCCCGCACCCACTGGGGGGCGGGGAGAGAGACCCCCAAATATACCCCAGATATACCCCCAAATATATCCATAAATACCCCAAATATACCCAAATACCCCAGATATACCCAAATATACCCCAAATATAACCATAAATACCCCAAATATAACCATAAATACCCCAAATATACCCCAGATATACCCAAATACCCCAAATATAACCATAAATACCCCAAATATACCCCAGATATACCCAAATATACCCCAAATATAACCATAAATACCCCAAATATACCCCAGATATACCCAAATACCCCAAATATAACCATAAATACCCCAAATATACCCCAGATATACCCAAATATATCCATAAATACCCCAAATACCCCAGATATACCCCCAAATATATCCATAAATACCCCAAATATACCCAAATACCCCAGATATACCCCCAAATATACCCATAAATACCCCAAATACCCCAAATATACCCCAGATATACCCAAATACCCCAAATATACCCAAATATATCCATAAATACCCCAAATATATCCATAAATACCCCAAATATACCCAAATACCCCAAATATACCCCAGATATACCCCCAAATATACCCCAGATATACCCAAATACCCCAAATATACCCAAATATATCCAAATATCCCAAATATATCCATAAATACCCCAAATATACCCAAATACCCCAAATATACCCCAGATATACCCCCAAATATACCCCAGATATACCCAAATACCCCAAATATACCCAAATACCCCAAATATACCCCAAATATACCCAAATACCCCAAATATACCCAAATACCCCAAATATACCCAAATACCCCAAATATACCCCAGATATACCCAAATACCCCAGATATACCCAAATACCCCAAATATACCCAAATACCCCAGATATACCCATAAATACCCCAAATATACCCAAATACCCCAGATATACCCCCAAATATACCCCAAATATACCCAAATACCCCAGATATACCCCCAAATATACCCCAGATATACCCAAATACCCCAAATATACCCAAATACCCCAGATATACCCAAATACCCCAGATATACCCAAATACCCCAGATATACCCATAAATACCCCAGATATACCCAAATACCCCAGATATACCCATAAATACCCCAGATATACCCATAAATACCCCAGATATACCCATAAATACCCCAGATATACCCATAAATACCCCAGATATACCCATAAATACCCCAGATATACCCAAATACCCCAAATATACCCATAAATACCCCAGATATACCCAAATACCCCAGATATACCCATAAATACCCCAGATATACCCAAATACCCCAGATATACCCATAAATACCCCAGATATACCCAAATACCCCAGATATACCCATAAATACCCCAGATATACCCCAGATATACCCAAATATATCCAAATATCCCAAATATAACCATAAATACCCCAAATATACCCATAAATACCCCAGATATACCCCAGATATACCCAAATATATCCAAATATCCCAAATATAACCATAAATACCCCAAATATACCCATAAATACCCCAGATATACCCAAATACCCCAAATATACCCAAATACCCCAAATATACCCATAAATACCCCAAATATACCCCAGATATACCCAAATATACCCCAGATATACCCAAATACCCCAAATATACCCATAAATACCCCACATATACCCATAAATACCCCAAATATACCCATAAATACCCCAGATATAACCATAAATACCCCAAATATACCCAAATACCCCAGATATAACCATAAATACCCCAAATATAACCATAAATACCCCAAATATACCCCAAATACCCCAGATATAACCATAAATACCCCAAATATACCCATAAATACCCCAAATATACCCATAAATACCCCAGATATAACCATAAATACCCCAGATATACCCATAAATACCCCAAATATACCCATAAATACCCCAGATATAACCATAAATACCCCAGATATAACCATAAATACCCCAAATATAACCATAAATACCCCAGATATACCCAAATACCCCAAATATACCCATAAATACCCCAGATATAACCATAAATACCCCAAATATACCCAAATACCCCAAATATACCCAAATACCCCAGATATACCCATAAATACCCCAAATAGACCCATAAATACCCCAAATATACCCAAATACCCCAAATATACCCATAAATACCCCAAATATACCCATAAATACCCCAAATATACCCATAAATACCCCAAATATAACCATAAATACCCCAGATATACCCAAATACCCCAAATATACCCAAATACCCCAAATATACCCATAAATACCCCAAATATACCCATAAATACCCCAGATATAACCATAAATACCCCAAATATACCCAAATACCCCAGATATACCCATAAATACCCCAGATATACCCATAAATACCCCAAATATACCCATACATACCCCAAATATAACCATAAATACCCCAAATATACCCCCAAATATACCCCAGATATACCCAAATACCCCAAATATACCCCCAAATATACCCAAATACCCCAAATATACCCAAATACCCCAAATATACCCAAATACCCCAGATATACCCATAAATACCCCAAATATACCCATAAATACCCCAGATATACCCATAAATACCCCAGATATACCCATAAATACCCCAAATATACCCATAAATACCCCAAATATACCCATAAATACCCCAAATATACCCCAGATATCCCCAAATACCCCAAATATAACCATAAATACCCCAGATATACCCATAAATACCCCAAATATACCCATAAATACCCCAGATATACCCAAATACCCCAAATATACCCAAATAAGATGGGAAAATATAGAAGGAATGAAAAAAAAGTCAGAGTTTCAATACTGAGAAGAAATTTTGCAATTTGACACTTCAAACCTGAAATACTGACCTCAGAATCTCATAAATACCCCAAATATACCCCAGATATCCCCAAATACCCCAAATATACCCATAAATACCCCAAATATACCCATAAATACCCCAAATATACCCATAAATACCCCAGATATACCCAAATACCCCAAATATACCCAAATATACCCCAAATATACCCAAATACCCCAAATATACCCATAAATACCCCAGATATACCCATAAATACCCCAAATATACCCATAAATACCCCAGATATACCCATAAATACCCCAGATATACCCATAAATACCCCAAATATACCCATAAATACCCCAAATATACCCATAAATACCCCAAATATACCCATAAATACCCCAAATATACCCATAAATACCCCAGATATACCCAAATACCCCAGATATACCCAAATACCCCAGATATACCCATAAATACCCCAGATATACCCAAATACCCCAAATATACCCCAGATATACTCATAAATACCCCAGATATACCCATAAATACCCCAGATATACCCAAATACCCCAGATATACCCATAAATACCCCAGATATACCCATAAATACCCCAGATATACCCATAAATACCCCAGATATACCCATAAATACCCCAGATATACCCAAATACCCCAGATATACCCATAAATACCCCAGATATACCCATAAATACCCCAGATATACCCATAAATACCCCAGATATACCCAAATACCCCAGATATACCCATAAATACCCCAAATATACCCATAAATACCCCAGATATACCCTCAATACCCCAGATATACCCTCAATACCCCAGATATACCCAAATACCCCAGATATAACCATAAATACCCCAAATATAACCATAAATACCCCAAATATACCCTCAATTACCCCAGATATACCCTCAATACCCCAAATATACCCTAATACCCCAAATATACCCATAAATACCCCAGATATACCCTCAATACCCCAGATATACCCTCAATACCCCATATATACCCTAATACCCCAAATATACCCTCAATACCCCAAATATACCCATAAATACCCCAAATATACCCATAAATACCCCAAATATACCCTCAATACCCCAAATATACCCATAAATACCCCAAATATACCCTCAATACCCCAAATATACCCATAAATACCCCAAATATACCTTCAATACTCCAGATACACCCCCAAATACTCCAGATACACCCTCAAATACCCCAGATACACCCTCAAATACCCCAGATATACCCTAATACCCCAAATATACCCTAATACCCTAGATATACCCTCAAAAACCCCAGATATACCCATAAATACCCCAGATATACCCTCAAATACCCCACATATACCTTCAAATACCCCAAATACACCCTCTTAAATACCCCAGCTATACCCTTAAATACCCTCTAATATCCCAGCTATACCCTCTAATATCCCTAAAGTAACCCAAATCTGCTGTTAAATATCCCGGAGGTAGCCCGGTGCTCCCTTAAATATTCCTGGGGTAGCCAGGTGCCCCCTTAAATATTCCTGGGGTAGCCGGGTGCCCCCTTAAATATCCCTGAGGTAGCCAGGTGTACCCGATGTGCCCCAGAGTCAAAGTGAGGACTGCGGATGCTGGAGATCAGAGTCGAAATGTGAGGCACTGGAAAAGCACAGCAGGTCAGGCAGCATCCGAGGGTCAATGATTTGGGCAGAAGCCCTTCATCAGGACTGTCCTGTGTACCCTTAAATCTCATGTGCATGTATATAATGTGTGGCAGTCATGGGGTGAGAATGTGGGTAGACAGTGCAAATGCACTCTAAATATCCCTGATAGCTCTGAGATACATCTTAAAAGCCTCTTTACAGCCACCCCTTCCAGCCAGAACAGGGCGATGCACTCTGAAATACTCTGTAAATAGCCTTCATGTTGGAGATTGCCGGCATAATGGGTAATGAAGGTGGTTATCTGGGATTCCTATAGGCATTCGTAGTTGTCACATTTCTTTGATGTTAATGCATTTTTAGTTCCTTTGATCATTTTAGATTGAGGTTTATAAAATCATTAGGAGCACGGATAGGATAAACAGACAAAGTCTTTTCCCTGGGGTGGGTGAGTCCAGAACTAGAGGGGCATAGGTTTAGGGTGAGAGGAGAAAGATATAAAAGGGACCTAAGGGGCAACTTTTTCACGTAGAGGGTGGTGCGTGTGTGGAATGAGCTGCCAGAGGAAGTGGTGGAGGCTGGTACAATGACAGTATTAAAGAGGCATCTGGATGGGGACATGAGTAGGAAGGGTTTGGAGGGATATGGGCCGAGTGCTGGCAGGTGGGACTAGATTGGGTTGGGATATCTCGTCAGCACGGACGGGTTGGACCGCAGGGTCTGTTCCCGTGCTGTACGTCCCTATGACGTCAATAAAGCGAGATCTTTATCAACTGGGCCAGTGGGTTGAGGAATGACAGGTGGAGTTTAATTTAGGTAAATGCGAGTTGTTGCATTTTGGGAAAGCAGACCAGAGCAGGACTTACAGAGTCAGTGGTAGGGCCCTGGTGGAGTGTTACAGCACAGTGCAATCTCGGGGTAAAGGTTCGTAGCTCCTTTTGAAAGTGGAGATACAGGTAGACAGGCCAGTGAAAAAGGCTTTCCGCAGTGATTGCTTTCATCGTTCAGACCACTGAGTGGCGGAGTTGGGACGTGGTGCTGCAGCTGTACAAGACGTGGGCGAGGTCACATTTGGAGTACTGTGCGCTAGAGGTCTGCTCACCCTAGCACAGAAAGGATATTATTAAACTAGAAAGAGTGCAGAAAAGATTGACTAGGATACCACATGGACTGGAAGGTTTGAGTTGGAAGGTGAGGTTGGGCTGGCTGGGAGCGTAGAAGACTGAGGGATGACGTTTATAGAAAATCATGAGGCACAGATAAAGTTGATCACCAACTGCTTTTCCCCAGGATAGGGGAGTCGTAACACGAGGTTTAAGGTGAGAGGGGAGACATACAAAAGGGTCCAGAGGGGGAACTTTTTCCACACAGATGGTGGTGAGTGTCTGGAACAGGTAACGGTGAAGATGACTACAATTTTGCCATTTTAAGATACGTTTGGACAGGTGCGTGGATGGGATACGTCTGGAGGGATACAGACCAAACACAGGCAAATGGGACTAGACTAATTGTTGAAACTGGGTGGCATAGGCAAGATGGGCCGAAGGGCCTACATGCCAACTAGATATCCGAAATTAACCTAGTAGCTGAATAGACTGGATTTTTCTTTT